>NC_045763.1:86716673-87019703 GCF_008692025.1 Phocoena sinus
CTTATGTTTGATGATTTTCATTGTATTTTCCCACTGATAAAATAGAATTTTAAATATAACTCATTTTATTTTTATCTGTCCTCAATCGGACAGATTCATTAGTTCATTAAATTTAGAAATCCCTTCTCACTGCCCCTCTGTCACGTACTTAATGATCTGTAAAACACTTAAAAACACTAGAGGAGTTCATTTTTTAAAAGAAACCCTACAGAGAAGCTTTCTGAAATGTCAGAAAATCTTTTGTAATCAGCGATTTATTTATTTGTGCTTTAACTACTAACGTTCATATAGTAGAGGCATTCTTCTGCAGGGCAAACCTGTAGGATGCTCTGAAGCTTAATCTGATGATAGCTGATACAGCCTATTTAAAAAAAAAATTTGTTTTGCATTGCTATTGTAACAAAACTAGTTTAGAGCCTAATGAGCAGAATTAAAAGCCAGAAGAACAGGATCTAGGTTCAGCTGTGGGGGAAAGAGAATAACAGCTACACTGCATCCACACTCCTTTTCTAGCACTGTCTTTTTTGTGGACTATTTGGTAACATGGCATGATAGGTGAATTGAGGCCTAGCTGTAGGCTGTAGAACATGGTGAAGACAGTGTTAAGAGCATGTGTCTAGGTAATCTGCACAGTAGGTACCCTTGTCCTAGGTAAGTTAAATGTGTTTTTACCTGTGTCATCACGAAAGTGGAATAGGCTAGGGCTGTACTAGACTGAACTTTTCTCAAGACCTGGTAGTGAAGTGGGGAGTTGGCCTCTACTGGTTATCTTCTGTGGGGGTTAAGGCTTACCTGGCCTGAATGAGTACCCAGGCTTGGGCTGGGTACTACTAGGTATGTGGGATGTAACATTTGGGACATAGTTTTCTGTTTGATTTCACTACTATACGTCAAACTTCATGCTTCCTAAAATCAAAGGCTTTTCGCATTTCATATTTCCGTGTGCTGTCATACGTCTGACCTTGGAATC
Organism: Phocoena sinus; assembly: GCF_008692025.1. Classification (NCBI taxonomy): domain Eukaryota; kingdom Metazoa; phylum Chordata; class Mammalia; order Artiodactyla; family Phocoenidae; genus Phocoena; species Phocoena sinus. The sequence goes on from NC_045763.1 coordinate 86,717,644, forward strand.
ATCATTTAAACTATTCATAGTTCTTTTCATCTATCAAATTTTATAACCTGTTGTTCTCTGGGTCCTGTGTGAAGCATAAGCCTTTCTGCTTTTGTGTCCAACTATTCTCTTTGAATTTTCACCTGAGTCATTTTCTCCCTCTTCCATGATTTGTCTCTGGATAGGAGGCCCCAAATTGCATTAGCTGTTTTTATTATCCTAATACATTGAAAGCCTGATTTTACTATAATTTGTTCTTCATTTTCATCCCAGTTCTAGGTCTCCTGATAATCTGTTTTCTAAATTGTGTCTATTAAATGTCTTATTTGGCATTGCTTTTTCACAGATTCATATCTTACATCTAACCAGGTTTCGCTTCATTTCTTTGTCCTTATTTGTAACCTCTTTAGATTCTTTTATAGAAGTCAGCTTTTTCTGAGAATTGAAAATTGGCTCTCAAATTATAACCATCTACAAATTTCCTTACTGTTCTTTTGACCTCATTTTCCAATGATTTCATTAAATAAGATATACAAAGTCCTTCCTACTTTGAGATACTACTTTATTGTAATATATATACCAGTATTTCTCAAACTTTAACATACACATCAGTCACCTGGAGATCTTGTTAAAATAGAGATTGTGATTAAGTAGATCTGGGGTTGGGCCTGAGATTCTGCATTTCAAACAAGCTCCAGGCGATGCTGATGTCGCTGGTTCATGTACCACGCTTTGAGGAGCATTTATCTAGACAATTTTAGTTCATGCAAATAACGTAAATAAACTGATTTCAAAGAAAGTTTTAAGGAAACTGTTCATGTTTTTACACATGGAACTTACTTGAAATGGTGGTTACTTGAGATGAATTTCTTTGTATTAGAGAAAGGATCTTACTTCCATACGGCCTAAGAGGGTGATTAGGATTTGATTTTCCCTTCTTCAGAATCTAGGGTCCTGCTTTGGGGTACGAAAATGCTTACGTGGTTCTTTCAAACCCTTCTTGATGGTAAGCTATATTACCTAGTGTTTGCTCCCATTCAATCACATGTCACCTTTTCTGCCTATTCATATAACTTTAGAGATAGATCCCTTTTCAGTGTATTGTCATCCTCTTGCCTTTTGCTTGTTGGGGAGATTTATCTACTTATGTGGGATTTTATTCCTCAAATAAGATAGGTTTGATTACTGACCCCTGAGGAACACAAATGACTAGCTATCCCTATTTGTAATTTCCTATTATTAAGTCAGTTCTCTATGCAGGACAACAAAGTCCCTCTCATTTCCATGGTGACTGAATGAAGAAGCAATGATTACAAGGAGCCAGCCAGAGCATATGAGACAGAAAATAGGAGGCTTGAAATTTCTCCAGACTTAGGAAATATGTATTCCATGGCAGAGAATGCAGTATCACTTCTGAAATATTTCAGTTTCTGTGAGAACTGCCTACACCTCTTGATGGATATATTTTGAAGTTGTACAAGCATTCCCATACCTGTAATATGTGTATAAGCGCTCCTTTATTTTTGACTCTTTTATTTACCCTTAATGGTACATGGAACTAAAAGTGATATATTTTCTAGACATGGCTTGATTTCAGGTGATATATATGTGCAACCAGAGAATAAGATTCTTTACAATGAGCAGTGTTGAATAGGTGCTTCTACAGTAATCAGCCGTCATGTATTTGGACTTGACTGCTCAGGGTAGCCATATATATTCTTATTGAAGCACTGGGTGCTTAAAAATGCTTTACTTCATTCCGAAGTTAACAAAAATGACCCTGAAAAGTACACTGATAGCAAGCAATATTGCACCAATTATACCCTTCACTGCATTTGATTGTGGGGTTTTCTCTTTATTAGCTTAAAAGTGAGCAATACCAAGTCTAATTCCCCAGGGCCTTTTGTGCTTCTATAAATCATGTCAAGTTGCTCACAACCACTGAATTCATTGCTCTGATTTAGAGATAGCAGTACATTGGATGAGAATTTAAAAACAATAGCAAAAAAATTTAGGTCTTCAATTTATACAAATTCGCAATTTCAGAGAGTTTTATATCTAGGTGAATTGTTCTTTTTATGAGGATTCTTCATGTTTCTCATTTACCAGAGATGAATTTTGGAGAGTCCACTTCTGGTAATGGCCAAGGACCTTGTGTTGAACTTCTGCAAGTAACTCACCACACACACACATACAAAGTTATCCAAAGGGATTTAAGAATGATTAAAAGAAAGCAGAAACTGAAGGGAAGTTGACATTTGGAAGAAGGGAATAACACCATTCTTTTTGCTTGAGGATGGGTTCAGGTGGTATCAAGCAGGGAGGTTAAAATTCAGAGAGAAATCCAGTCCTACTAGTTGAGAACCCAGAGTTCAGTGCCATCAAAGCATCTAGAAACTGGGGGAATTTCTAGGAAAGGGGAAAGCTACAGAGAGCATCGAATTCTGCATATGTACTTGGCCCAAGTCTCTGGCTGACTTCTGAGCTATGAATGTGCTTGGCGGACTTCAAGCAGCCCAGCCAAAGCTGAAATAACTGAAATAGCTGAAAAGATATTTCAGCTTCCGCTAAGTGCAGAGGCGTCAGAGTTTGGGGTTTGTGTTCACATAAGTTAACTGTCTGCTGAAACAAACAAAAGTCAGCACTCTTAGGTAGCAAATAATAGAGTCCAGAGTCTCCACAACGTATCATTCACACAGTCCAGAAACAATAAAAAATTACCAGACATACGAAAAAGCAGGAAATTCTGCCAGTTCTCAAGAGAAAGGGCAGTCAATGTAGATCAATCTTGAGATGATCCAGATATTGGAATTAGAGGTCAAGGATTTTAAGGCAGCTATCATAACTATACTCAGGGTATAAAAAAATATAATGATAATGAGTGATAAGAAATCTTGCCGGAAAGAAAATCTATAAAAATAAACCAAGAAGACATTCTAAAATGGAAAAATGTGGTATCTGAGATAAAAAAAAATTCACTTGGTGGGCTTAACAGCATAATGGTGATGGTACAAGAAGAAAGATTCAGTGACTATGAAGGGAGATCGATAGAAATTATCTAATCTGAAAAACAGAGAAAAACAATTGAAAAATAAATAAATAAAGGAACATCAGGGACCTGTGGAACAATATCAAACTCTAATAAATATTTAATTGGAGTCCCAGAAAAGAGGAAAGAAAGAATGGGACACAAAAACTACTTGAAGAAATAGTAACTAAATATTGCCCAAATTTAGTAAGATGCATACATTTACAAATTCAAGAAGCCCAGAGAAACTTAAGCTGAATAAATATTATAGTTGATTTTGAAACATTAAAATGTTTTATAACATTTTAATACTATGTAGGGGGCAAGTTGGAGAAAAATTTGAGGACTCTGAATTTGTAATATGTTTGGGGATATGGAAAAATGGGAACATAACAAAAATGAACTAGAAGTGCATTTTGTTCCTTTTAAGTCTATTATTAGAATGTTAAACAGGAGTACTATAAGAATGAATTATCCATTAGATAACTAAATAAAAATAATATCATTCAGTCACTATGCCACTTAAATAAATTCTAAGATTGCCTTTCATTTCCCTCCCTTCCTTCCTCACTTTCTCCCTCTCTATCTCCTTCCCTCTCTCTCTTTTATCCTGGAGAAAGGCAAAGAACATAATTTTTCTTATTGGCACTATTAGATTGAAGATTAGATTATTTGGGTCAAGAGTTACTGTGATAACCAATAGTTTTATATTTATAATATTGCATATTTAACAAATTTCTCCACAATTATTATACAGTAGACTGCTAGGATTTCTCAGATGATTTTAAAATAATTTCTATTTGACAGATATGAAATTAAAACAGAAAATTATTTTATGAAAATACGTGATAAAGGAAAAATAACAAGCCAACTTTTCTCTATTAACCATTCAGAATATTAGAATAGGGTGACTGGGAAATTATACTGAAAATGCAAAATAGAATGTTTTCTCTACACTACTCATAGTAGAATGTTAATTATACATCCTCAACTGAACCAATGCCCTGGAGCTTTTCTATAATATTGATAAGAGAGTTCAAAATGGATGTCTCTTTAATGTACCACCTGACAAATATGAGATTAAAGGTCCTGCAGAATTTTGAAGGCCAAATGATGGGGTGTCTGATTCTGAGAGATAAGCTAACTCTTTAAATAGAAATGAAAGATTGCATGAGACTTACCCCCTTCTATCAGCCCCCCTCTAATTCCCAAGGTTTAAACTCAATTACATTTTCATTGGTACTTGAATTTTCCCTTATTGTCAAAAATTTTGAACATCTGAATTTCAAAGAGAACACAATAGCCTTACACGCAGAATCAGTCATAGTTGGAAGGGTACCACCTAAATTATTTAGTTCGTCTACAAGAGACTGTACCATTACTGGGATTCAATAATGTGATATCTGAATAAAAGCCTTACTTTAATTACTGCTTTCATTTTTTTTTTCAAAGCCCAGTTCTTAACAAATTTTGAAAACATAAATTTGGACCTGGTCACTGTTCTCCAGTTAATTCTTCAAATAGCTTCAGGATAGCTTTAGTTAACTTGGCAAAATGCCCTCAGAAATGAATTAGCATGTTTAACAACTTGGCCAATCTCTCCCTCATCCCTACCCCAAGCAAAGCCTATTTAATTTCAAGCAGGCATTTTAGCATATAGTGGTTAAATTCCATCCTGCGTTCCTATCTTGAATTGGCTGATTTGGAGGCAGGCAGACTTCCTTCTGTATCTCATGCAATTTAGAAACAACAGCAGATTAGCGATTAAATTGGCTGAACAACTTCTGGCTCATATCAATTAATTTCTCCAAGGATTTTTCCTTAAATAAAGCATCTTTTATACACAGCTGCAGGGAATGTCTTAAACAACCCAGCCATATAATACACCACTATCTTTGAATACTTTCATTTTTAATGTTAGAAGCTCTGTCATAGAAAAGAGCCTGGAAATCCATCATTATTCTACATTGATACAAGTATAAGAAATAACAGTATCAGTGTTCCAATAAATTAAGACTCTGTAAAGAAGAACTCTCACCTTCTGAAAGGTGCTGCAATCATGAGGGATCTGAGGGTATTTCTAAGCCAGTCAAAAAAGAGCTATATATTTGGCATCTGTAGAGGTATTCTCCTTTTTAATGTTAAATTCAACATGAAATCTAAAGCATGTGTAGTTAAAGTGATTTTCCAAGTAGAAAGAAAACAACCTACCAACCAAGTCCACACACTGAGAACAGTATAAGAGGAATGGGATCACCCTCCTTTGGAAACAGGGCTGAGAGGATAAAGTTGTGGTATTCACTTGTTTCTGGCTCCTAGAGTTCGATTCTTAAAAAAAAGTGGAAGGTTAAAAAGTTGTATAGTAAAACTGAGTCTTCATTCGAATGGGAAAAAAAAATCACTTTCCTCTTGGGGTTTCCTTAAGATGCTTGGTGGTTTACCTGTACTATCCCCTTAGCCTTTGGAAGCTTATCAACCCAGCTACCCACTCCTTTCAAACTTCTCTATCCTCCCAGTTCAGAGGTACCAGGAATTACCTATCAGGAATTACATTTTGTGTTGAGAACTCTCCAGACATAAGCAAGAACCCAGAAATTTGCCAAATGGGCTAAAACTTGTGCTTTAAAGTTTAAAAAAAAAAATCAGAATTTAATGCAGATACAGGAACATTACCTATGTTCTGCGTTATCTGAGCATTTGGAAATTTTCCTTATATTTTATTTTCAGTAATTTTTATTACCACTAATGTTTTCAATAACTTTAGAGAGTATATTAATGCTAAATTAGATAATGGGAATGTTTCTGACAGCAAAAGTTTAGATTTATTAAAAAATGGAAGAAAAGATTTACACATTAAGTTTTTAGAGTGGCATTTTTTTTCTTCTCAGCAGATATCCAGTGGAAATTTTATATTTATCAAGAGTTTTAGTGCAGGATAAAAGTTAGAATTATTCCTGTCATAGGAAGAGCACAATAAACACTTCTGTGGAATATCTACCTCATATTTACATACTCCCTGGATTTATTTAGTATCCTGCTATTAGATTTAAAAATTAAAGCCCGTATCACTCTATTTCCTGTAAGTTACCACTTCTTGACACTGTACAATTCTTGGACTTAATTACTTTGAGTCCCTAAAGTAATGTCAGTAAGCAACTCATGAAAGCTTCCTGGTAGAAGCAGATAGAATGAGACAATGACTACATAACTGAGATCAAATTATATCCGCAGGGAATATGGTGCTCTCTGTATCCTGTGAAAGTCTACATGAAAAGCTCACTGATTTGGATGAATAGTGTGGAGAGTTCTTTCGAGCTGGTGAAAAGTCTGAATTATAGATTATTGGGAAAGAAATGCATATCCACTGGAAGAAACCACTAACAAGTGCTCATTTAAAACAGTACCTACATTGTTGGTTTTCATAAGCATTTTGATAGCATACTTGAAAGCTGTTAATTATCTAAAGTAGGTTAAACAGTTTCTTGCAATGTGTTTGTACTGATAATTTGTTTAGCAAAGCAGTCCTTTTTATATCAAATAGCATAAAGGTATATTACAGCTACTAATGACTAAACATCCAGCATTTTAAATTAGTTATATCTCAAATTTACAAGTTTGTAGTTTTTCATTTCTAGTCTCTGGAAAAATTCTAGGCCTTTCTTTCAGAGGTCCACTATTCTTATTCAATATTCACAAATATATAACTTTAATTAAATATGATCATATCCTGAGAGAATTATGTTTTCAAGTTTGGATGACAGATTTCTATAGTGTATGATAAGCTTAAACTTTTTCTTTCAGTCACATAGTCACAGATTCTAATTGTAAATCTGAGGAACTCTGAGAATATGAAACCTTTTTACAAGCATGATATTCTCCAACCAGCAAGTTAAGCCTTTCACAGGGAAATAAGAATATTATGAGGCTTACCTAATTAATACCTATCTTGCTCTGTGATAGTCACCCCTACAGTGTTCAACAGGCTATCGCAGTCAAGTGTCAAATAAGTTCCAGAAATCAAAGTACATTTTACCAGCAGCCATTCTTCTCTTCTGAGAAGGATGTGGACTGGTTTGGGTTTGTGCTCTGATTTCCTGTTGTCTGGGTTCAAATCCCAGCTTGGCTATTTACTAGCCTTGACTGTTTTCTTATCTGTGAAGCGGGGACACCAGCAAGACCTATTTCACAGGTTGGTCTGAGGCTTAAATGTGGCACTCAGTCCAGCACACAGTACTGAGTAGGAGCCAGGAGAAGGTTAACAGTTGTTATCTGTTTGCTAGAAACATATCCAAAAGAAGTTCGGTTCATTTGGCATGAATTGTTCTTATCGAGTTTTCGTTTCTCCATATCCCTACCCATTCTGCTTCCAAAAGAACACTGCTTTCCTTTTTTCACAATTATATATATATTTAAAACCAGTGAGTTCAAGTTTTCTCCAGGGGGCCAAATTCAACTTTAATATTCAGAAATTTTCAGAATTCACATTTTTTTCCCTTTGGGAAAATCAATGTATCTTCAAAGTTTTGGCCCTGCTCCTGGGGACGATGATTTCTCAGAGATGACCAGTATCGTGTTCGATCACATTTTCAAGCTCTCTCAGTTCCCTTGGTGCAATCTGTCTGGGGCTGGAGACTTGCATTTAAAGTGGTTAAGTAGTACCTGACTAAAATTGCTCACATCAAAACAGGGTTTCAGTTTCCATTTAGTGATTTTTGTTCTGCTCTTTCCAGACTGAGATAATCCTTCTTAGTGGAGAGGATGGAAACAAAATAGGAGTTGAGTAGTTCTGTCAACTGTGTGTCGCCTGTAAACACTTAACAATTTTACATTTACTTTCCTAAGAAATGGTCTGATCACTACCATTTTCATCTGGTAACTCTAAAAAAAGATATTACTGATGAGATGGATACCATCCATATTACTCTATTTTTTTCTTTCCAAATCAAAATGTCTACATATTAGCAATCTTCTTACATTTTGTCTTAGATGAAGCATCTATTTCTTTCCAAGGCAAAACAGTTGGGGGAAATACCCTTAGTATGAAAATGAGCTTACAAATGCCTGTAATAATGATCAGAGTTTCTTCTATTTTTTTTGGACAAATTGGGTTAAGTTTTGAAACACTGCCATATTTTGCTCTTTAGATGAACTCTATTCTCAACTTGAAGCAGTTAATCACTACTGAATCAGGTTATATTGTTCTAACCTGCATTAGAACAGGCGTACATATTTGGCATAATAAATAAAATAACTCAAAAATACTCTCTGATGGTGAACCAATGGTGTAACTCTTGTATACAACAATTACGCTCTGCCTGGGATTGTCGCTTGACTTTGTATACTCACTATGCTGAAATCTCCTCAAAGACAACCTTGAAGCTCATCCCTCAACCCCCAAGTCCTGCTGCTGCTTCACCTCACTCCACCGAGCTCTGGCATGCTATTCCCTGTAACACCAAATTAAAAATAAGGAGTAGGGCTTCCCTGGTGGCGCAGTGGTTGAGAGTCTGCCTGCCGATGCAGGGGACACAGGTTCGTGCCCCGGTCTGGGAAGATCCTACAGACTGAGGAGCGGCTGGGCCCGTAAGCCATGGCCGCTGAGCCTGCGCGTTTGGAGCCTATGCCCCGGGACGGGAGAGGCCACAGCAGTGAGAGGCCCGTGTATCGCAAAAAAATAAATAAATAAAAAAATAAGGAGTAGATAAAAATGTTAATTGTTTTCTTGTGAATTTTTCTTAGGTCCAAGAATATAAGGCCAGGTATCCTGTAGGACTTCCAGAAAGAACCTTATAGGAGTAAACACAGGAAATATACAAGCATTGTAAAGCTAGGGCATAGTACCCACATACAGATCTAGGATACTTTCAAACACCACTTAATTTTGGTTGGCTGCAGACTGACATGCACCACAATGCTTGAATAAGGACTGCACGAATGGGAGCTTCGCCTGGAGTATAATGAAAATGTTCTAATGTTCTTGGCAAGTGTGTGTAGGGGTTTGCTTACCATTAAGTATAAATCAGTCATTGCCTGGTACCCTGAACAGTGAAGGGCACTAGAAGCACATAAGAGACTGTGTACCATAGGAGAGTCTAAAGTCCATTCAAATACCAGTTACTGCCTAGATGTCTGATTTTATATGGAACTGAGATGACTTAAGAGAGAAAGAAGGCAGTGTTCACAGTTTGGCTGGGCATCCAGCCAGACGTGCACACAAATCTAGACAGGCACTGCAGCTGCCGAAGGAGAGGCCCGATGCTGGGGAGGGCATAGAAGTCTGCAGGAGCCTGTGCAGGCTCCTCCCCACTGTCTGAAGGCTCTCTCTTCTCCATTACCCCCCAGCTCTCTTTATCTCAAACATGTTTAAAGACATAAATCAGCAGACAAGAAGGACTAGATTCATTAAGGCTATTGGTGGGGAAAATATATGCATATAAATAAATATCTAAATTCATAACCCAAACTGGAATTGCTGTAGAGGAGCTCAAAGTCAAGAAATCCAAAATAAAGAGACAGAACTGAAGGAAGAGATGGGTTCGTGACCTTTGCCTGTACATGGTGAGAGGATCAGGCCAGTGGGCAGGATGGCAAAGTGGCTAACGATCTTGATGCCAGCAGTGAAGGGCCTAGGAAAGGAGGTGATTTGACTGCAAAAGTAATGATTTATCCTGAGTCCACTGAATACAGGTGAGCAAGCAGGTGTCGTGTTATTCTCAGTACAATCCACTACCATAGGTCACTGGAAGGCAGGTAGAAAGTTCACCACTTTGCCCACAGATTAATAGAATCTTAATCTGCTGTCAACCCAGCTCAGATCTAAAGCATTAGAAACAATGATTGTCTCAGCACAGGATAAGTGGAGGCAGTGAAGCACAGTGGGCGAGTGTGCAGATTTTGTGACCACATACACCTGGGCTAGAATGCTGTCTCTGCTTTTACTAGCATGGGAACTTGTACAACTTTCTTAACCTCCCTGAGTCTCTTTTCTCCACAAGAAAAAGAGGAAAATGGTTCAAACCTTACATGGATTGTTATAAGGATTAAAGTAGATGGCATACAAAGCTGTCAAAACAATACTACACAGCAACCAGTTGAAAGTATTTTTATCATATCATCATAATTATTAATTCTACATTTCTTTGGGCAAATGAAGTCATGAACTGACTCTAACAGCTTTGTCTGTTTTATAAGATGAACACATACATCACTGAATGGTAGACGCAGGACTTAGCCAGGCTGTGCATTCAGTGGGTGCAGTTGAGGGGCATCACTGGCCCCTTGGAATAACAAGACTGATCCCATTGACAAGACATGGGATGATGAAACCATGTAAGAGGAAGTTCATTGGAACAAAGGAATTCTTGAAACGGGAATATTAATGTCTAGAGAAGATGTAAGAAAAATTTCAAGCTAAGGAATCATTGTGTTTATGGCCATGACACAGGAATTAAAAAATCAGGTGAAAGTAGATTTTGTGTCTCATAGAATTTGAAGCACCCTCATTGTCACAATCATAGGTAGATGATGCTGTTACTTTCTTCATAGCCTTTAGAGTCTCTAACAGTGAGTGTGAGAAGGGGATTTGTATTTTAAAGACTCCAGAGTACATATATAAATGAGTAAAAAGTGTATCTTACTCTGGCTAACAGTTTTTATTGGACATCCTTCAAGTAACAAATAAAGTACTTAAAAAACTCATTGGATTAAGTTCTGATGAGCCTAGAAATGCTAAGGAGAGGGAAAGACATGATTTGATACAGAGTTATAGATCTGATTTCTGTGTGTGGAAATTCATATAAATTTGTTTTTGTCGCACTGATTTTGATAACATGCCATAAAACTTTTGTTAATGCTAAGAGGAAAGACATAGCTAACGCTATAAATTCATATAGATATCTCTGCCTTACATATTTTGGTAGCAAATTAAATGTATCACTTCATTATCCCTTCCTGGCAGTTGGAAGTTGTAGACTTTAATGGAAGGTGCCAGGGCTGCTAATAGAATCTTCTCGTCACAGATGAAGGAAATGTAAAAGCAAAACTCACAAAGATTTGATGGGTTTTATGCTAAAAGACAACAGCACCCAAAAACACAAGCTAAGAATGAAGCGTGTACCCTATCAGGGGATGGAATTAATTATCTAACAGATTTGTAACTCTTTCTCTGCTATAAATAAAAATGCAGCAGTTTTCACAAGTGATCATTTGGCCACAGCCATTGCCTAGTATAGATTGGAATTAATGAGGACATTTACATAAAGCTTATACTACCATTTTCCACCCTCGAGACAGTTCATCTGTCCTTTCCCAATTGCTCCTAATTTCCCAGATTGAGATGGACACTTGTTCCTTTCTGCTTCTATAACTCCAGTATCATAATAGCAGTTATGTTGAAAGGAGGTATAGTTTAGTGGTTAAAGGCACAGTTTTTGCAATAAACAGAACTGGGTTTCTATCCTGCTTCCACTAGTAATAACTAAACCTCTTTAAGCCTCAGCTTCCACCTTTATAAAATGAGGGTTTATATAGATATAAGTAAATGCATGTATATATGTATATGTGTAGATAGTTATATAAAGCATTTAATTAATTTATTACTGTTATTATTATTAGTTTTGCAATTGACCATCCCTTGATGATAAAGGGTTTACCTTGTTCATCACTCAATCTCAATTATCTACCACAATGCCTGGTATGTAACAGATACTCAGTATTTGTTGAATGAATATACATATGTTTAAATGATTAAAAGCCAAACTCAAATTAAAGCTTCTGAGCTAAGCAGAGAGACATAAATTCTAGTTAGTTCCCCAAATCAAACCTGTCACAAATGTTATGAGTTCAGAAAAGATATGTGATATTTGTTTCCAGCCATAATTTTTTAGGAGATGCATCTTAGATAATAGGAAGCACAAAAGCAGAAGCTTGAAGGAAGAAAATACCAGTATCAAAATATAGTTTTGAACTTTTTACAACTTTGCCATAGTAAAGCCTCACAAAATGCACAAAATGTACACGTGTGAATCGAAATTCAACCTCAAGAGTTTTGTCTTTATTTCTATAAATGTTATAATTTTATTATCTATAAATAATGGTGCTATTACAAGACAAAATGTCCATGCATATATTAAAGCGTTAGAAAGGTATTTGGCTTAAATTTCCAGACAAATGTCCCACCGGGTTTGTCTATATAAGGGTGGGTAGGACATTAGGGCAAAAGAGCCCAGCCTTGCATGTAACACTCTATCAACAATCAATTTAAGGTTCTGTTCTGGGAGCTGTGGCCTCAGGCAAGGCCAGCTTTTCTTAAGAGGCTGGCAAGCACTGGCTGATGATACAAAGCAAAGGAAGTTGAAGGCCTACCAAAGGACCTAATCAAATCTTCCATCTTTCTGAAACAGCTTCTCATTTGCATTGTGATGCCACATCCCTTACCTGTGTCACTCCTCACGGAGCCAGTTGTTCCTCTTCTAGATTTCTAAGCCCTAGCCAACCTCCCTGATGTGCAAGGCCTAAAGTATTCCAATTCCACACCCAGTTGGCAGAGGGAGTTGGCAGAGGGAAATACATTTGTTTATGCCCCCAGCCATCCATTTGCTTTAAGCTGGTTTCCAGCCAAGATTGTTATCTAGGTACCAGTTATTCTTTTCCAATAGTTAAATTCATAAGGTTTTAGTTTCCCAAAGGCTACCTGATTAAAGTAATTTGGACATAAAAAGTGTCTTTAGTATTTCTTGTATGATATATCTTACTTTGTCCCTAGAAATATTACTGAATGCTTCTTTTCTAGTTTCTTTCAGAATTAGTTTATTTTTTAAAAGTTAATTTAACGTATTTATGTATATTTACACACAGTAAAATACACAGTAGACCGTTGGAGGAATTTGAATAAATAAATATATCCATGAAACTATGACCCTAATAAAGGTATAGGACCTTGTTATCACTCCAGAAAATTCCCTTGTGCCTTCTTCCAGTCAATTTCTACTTATCACTGTTGTTATTTTGAAATCAAGTAGGACCCTGTAGGATCCTGTGGGGATCCTGGGCACAGAAGCTTTTCTATGTCCTCTGTTTCTTGTTTATAGGGAATAGGCTTCAGCTTCTATGACCTTCCCTGAATTCCAAAGGGTAGGTTCAAACTGTTGCTAATCAGGGAAGGGAGGGAACACAGAGACAGACAAAGGAGGAACAGTCCAAAAACAATAGCGCAGCCTTGGGGCAGGGCCCTGCTTCCGCCTCAAGGGATACACATAACAATATCTTTGAGCTCTTCTGCAGAAACAAACCCCCCAACAAATGGAAGATGTTAACTACCTGATGAAGCATTCTTCATTTCAGAGAGAAGACAGTTTGATAACCTCAAGAATCACAGAAGCTCACTGGGAGACCACCTGAGGCCATATTAAAGGAATACAGGTCCTGCACACACCTTGATCCTTATCAGCAACCCTACCCTTGAACCATTGCTATAAAACTCCTCACCAAATCCCCCGGGGTTGGAACACACAGTTTGGCGGCCGGAGCCTGCTGTGTCCCCCTTTGCCTGGCAAAGCAATAAAGCTATTCTGTGCTACTTAACATAAAACTCTGTCTCCAAGATTCAATACAGCACCAGTGCACAGAGGACAAGTTTTCAGCATCAATTTCTAACAAAATTTATTTTTCCCATACTAAAATTCCACATAAAGATGTTTTTGAAATTCATCGATCTCAAACTTTAAGGAGATATGTTTTTATTTCTCTTTGATAAATACCTGGGAGGAGAACTGTTGGGTCTTATAAGAAAGTGCCAAAGAGTTTTACAACGTGGTTGTAGCATTTTATATTTCCACTGGCAAAATACAGAGGTCTAGCTGCTCCATATTCTTGCCAACGTTTGACATTGTCAGTCTTTTTAATTTTAGCCATTACAGTGGGTGTGAAGAGGTATCTCATTGTGGTGTTTCACTGCACTTTTTTTTTTTTTTTTTTTTTTTTGCGGTACGCGGGCCCCTCACTGATGTGGCCTCTCCCGTTGCAGAGCACAGGCTCTGGACGCACAGGCTCAGCAGCCATGGCTCATGGGCCCAGCCGCTCTGCGGCATGTGGGATCTTCCTGGACCGGGGCACGAACCCGTGACCCCTGCATCAGCAGGTGGACTCTCAACCACTGCACCACCAGGGAAGCCCTGTTGCACTTTTTAATGTCACCTAAGCTTTTTCTGTTTTTCCTTACCCAGGTTTGTCAGTTCTTACCTAGTGCTGTCATTTACTTAGGAGAATATCATTCCTAATCACAGGTCAGGCTACCTAAATTATGGTGACGTGCAAGGTCACCTGTGTGATGGAATATAAGTTGGTGATGACAAAAGATGCATCTACCAAAACATTTCCTTGACTCACTCCTGCTAAGCTTCCTTTGGGTTTTCCAGGAGGGACAGAATGTACCACCATCACAGATAGGCTTATCAGGCTTTTGGTAAATTAATTTTGGTAAATTAATTAAACAGAAGTCTGCTCAATTTTGGTGCCAAAGGACTAACAGAAGAAAAAGGGAATGGGGCAAGGAAGTGGGGCTATAGAATGTCTGTCCTTGGACTCTACCTTGTTTCTTTTATTCAATTACTGCCTGCTCTAGGCCTTGACACCTACCTAACCAGTTAATGCATTCCTCCTTAGCCCACGGAAATTATCCTTGAAGCTCCTTAGAATCAAGTGTATCTCGTATTAATTGACTTAAAGTGGAAAAACCCCACCACATTTCATACAATTTAGGCTAAATAAATTTTTTAAACACAGTGCAAATCAATTGAACTGTCCTTTCATGTTGCATCCTTCAACTGCTGAATATTCTATATGGCATTTCACAGAAATATGATTTGATTTGAGAACATCTGCAGCAGTCTGGAACACATTTTCCCCTGTACTTGACTTTTAGCTCATTATAGCTCTCAGATGTTCTCTCAGCAATCCTGTGACATATTGGAGTGTTACTGAACAAACATCAGTGAAGCCTATGTCTTGAGTAGTGTCAATCTCAGTTGAAAATGTTTCAGCTTTCTTAGCATCAACACTAGAAGAATTTAATTAACCCACTGAAACTTTCAAAATGATAGCTAATGCATGTAAGAAATGAGAAATCTGAAACGTAGGGGGAGAGTGGATAAGTGCTTAACCTCCCACAAGCTGATGCCTGCCACCCTCAGCCTGTGCTTAGGAAGCCCATGAAAAGCCTTGCTGCTCTGTGCAGCCTCCTAGACTTTGCCATGAAACCTCTGGCTTGCTCTGTCACCCCTCCGGAGATGGAGAAGGTGGAGGTGGCAACCACTGCTGTCACACTCCCCTGGTCCCCAAACAAGGTCAGCTTCCAACCTCTAATCAGCTCCCATCCAGCTGCTCTTATGTTTTTAGTAGGTGGGGTTGGGAGACCAAGGTCAGAAAAGCGCTGTTGGCAGTGACACGGTTTTTTGCCCACTGATGCTATTACATTAAGGAAGCAGCTGGTGAGATAATGTATGCCAAAGTGCTTTGTAAATTATAAAGTGCTTATATAATTGTCAGGGATAATCACTACTGTTGTTTTATTCCTAGGTTGCAGGAAGAGCACTGAACTGGGCTACTGGGTGGCAAAGTCCACCAGAAAGCTGGAGAGATGGGCGTGTGGGGTCCAGAGGGGGGGTCTTGGTGAGAGTACACATTTGGATGATAACAGCAAGGAGATTAAAATTGGCTTCTGGGTCTGATGAGCACAGACAGTAATAGAAGAGCCATGGACAGGGGAATGTTATGTGACGGCCAAAAAAGGGGAGGGGTTCTAAAAGATTAAGTCCAAGAAGCTTCTGTTCAGACACAGAAATGTTGTTTGACCCCAAGCCTCTGTCATACTTTCGGCCTTAGCTTGGGCCCTAGCCTTCCCACACTTCCTAGACCTTAATTTCAGATTGTTTTGGAAAACATTCTCAAGTTCCCTGCCACCCCTGCTATTCTGTGCATATCTCTGTATCACTGTGATTATCATACTATATTATATAAATAACTCTTTAATTGCCTAATTTCCACACTAGTCTGTGATCCTTCTAAATAAGGCAGCATTATAACGCCTGGCATATACGAGGTGTTGACAGTTGTTTGCTTGATAAAAAGTAAGGGAGAAATCAGGAGAAAAGAGTGTTCAAAAATCAAAGAAGAAATTTCTAATGGGAAGAAGTGGTCAATTGTTGAATGTAAGAAAATCTAGTAAAGACAAGACTGGAAATTACTGGATTTGATGATCACTAAATCACATAACTTGAACAAGAGCAGTTCTAGTGATTTGGGGGGTGGGGATGGATAGAAATCTAATTTTGATGGGTTGGAGATAGTAAAGCAAGTAAGGAATGAGAGACAATGAGTAGAGATGATGTTTTCTGGAGCCTGACCTGTGAGAAGAAGAAAAAATTCAGACCCTGTTATTTATTTTTCTCAACAATCCTATGGGATACCTATTGTTATCCCAATTTTTTAAACAAGGAAATGGTGGCTAAGAGGAAAGTATGTAAGTTGCCCAAGGCCTTACTACTAACAAGAAAGAAGCTATGTGAAAAGCATAAGCGCTGCTCAGTTTCATCAGTTGGATTAAGCCAATGGTGGGATCTCTTCACAATAACTTATTTAAAACCAGCTACAAAGCAGGAATAAATATTTTTGCTGTACGGTTTGGAAACAAGGCTATCTGGTATCTTCCGGCATTTTGCCAAGAGATCAGGCCCAGGGTGGAGTGATGTAATGGAAAACCACATTATGGTACCAGCTGCCAGCACGTGGAAAGAGGTGCAGAAAGGAAAGTGAAGGTCACTAAAGAGGAGCTCTTCCGTTTTACAATTTTCAAAGGGCTACAGTGCTGTCAGTCCTCTGGCAACAGCTACAAGTTATTTGCAATTCTGTATTAATCCTCACTGGCTGGTTGTACTCTGGTAATAATCATACTTGAAATGTCAGTGACTTAACACAATAAAAGTTGATTTCTCACTCATAAAAAAAAAGCCTGTTGTGTCTCTGGATATCCTCAATGTGGCGGCTTAGCAATCTAGGCCATACATTTTATGTTGCCCCTTTCTCATCATGAGACTTCAAAGTTTGCTACGGCAAAGGAAAGGGAATTTAGAGAATTGAGTGCCAGCAGTGAAATGTTTCCACTCAGAATCACATGCCACATTTCACTCACATTGCATCAACGAGATCTAGTCACCTAGCCCTATGAAGCATCCAAGAGGCAAGGAGGTTTACTTCTCCTACAGAACAAGGAAATATTAGTGAGCACCACCAATGCTGACCACAAACTCTGAGCGTATGAACAGAGAAGGATAATCTTGCAGGCTTGTTCTATATCTCAGTGAAGAATGTATACAGTAGTCCTGGGATAATTCTATTTTCTTGGGAGGCCCGGATTACCACAAATGCCATATGTTTACTTTCATTAATTTCACTTGGGACCTATATTAAAAGTAAAGAAACATTTAGGCAACATTTGGTAACATTTAGGCTCCAAAAGATAACCAGCTTGATAGCCCTGAAAGGACGGGTGACATTCTATAGTTCAGTTGGAATGGGCATACGCAGAGAATAATTGAAAGCAGAGGATCTAGAGAAGGTTCTCTAGTTTGAGATGAAATAGGATACAATTGATAAGCAGGAAAGACAAGAAAAATGCTTTAAAGATATATGGCAACAGAGGTTCAGGAGGCACGGTATTGGCGTGGTTTGCCAGGAACAATCCACAGTAGATGGGGCAGCATGGGAGTGAGGCTTCAGGGCACTTCCAAGTCTATGAGGCAACTTCACAGACAGAGCCTGAAGCTGCAAATCAAAGAATTCTCTATGTAGCATTAGTCACATTCTCTGGGCAGGTTGTAGTCACATCTTCTCAAACACATTTCTAGGGGTCACTCGTGGCCATGAAGCACAGACTAATATAGGGCATGGATTTTAGACACTAATAAGATTGCTTTCCAATATCTATACAGCATGAAATGGAGGGGATATTTAGAAATTAGGTGGTTAATTAGGTCAATATGGCAACCAAACAAAGTAATCAGGTTTCTAAGGAGAAGAGGAGAAGGGATAGATATTTCATCTGGATATCTAAATGGATTTAGTTAATTGGAAGACTGCCAATTATTCAGAACAATTGAAGATATCTTGGCCTATCCTTCCTAAACTTCCAGGGCTTTGGTAATGCTATTCAATGGCAGTTACATGCATATAATTTCAAAGGTAAAAAAATACAAAACCAAAACCAAAATACAATAACAAAACCAAAGAACTATGGTTTGTCTTGTTTGATGTTTTTGGGGAGGGGGTAAATCACATCCTTCTTTTGAATTTCAAATAGCAGATATTTAATTTTTTTTTCCTCAAATCTTAGATTAGGATAGGGCTTCCGTGGTGGCGCAGTGGTTGAGAGTCTGCCTGCCGATGCAGGGGACACGGTTTCGAGCCCTGGTCCGAGAAGATCCCACATGCTGCGGGGCAACTGGGCCCGTGAGCCACAACTACTGAGCCTGCACGTCTAGAGCCTGTGCTCTGCAACAAGAGAGGCTGTGACAGTGAGAGGCCCACGCACCACGATGAAGAGTGGCCCCACTCACCGCAACTAGAGAAAGCCCTCGCGCAGAAATGAAGACCCAACACAGCCAAAAAAAAAAAAAAGAAAGAAATCTTAGATTAGGATACATTGTCATAAAGTTGAATATAATTAGAATCTCTGTTGACTCTTTGCATTATCAAAATGACTCCTTTGACTCCTTTAATACCAGAATATTATATCTTTTATATAATGCTCCATTTATTCAAGTGGACAGTGAGCTTAAACAGAGATATAACAAATGTCTATTTTTTTCTCAGGGGCGTAGCTCAGAATTACAAAGAGATATTTTGCTTTATTCCATAAAATCAGGATTAGGAACAAAGCTAACTGGTTTGTGATAAATGTTCACTGATTTTGTAGAGTTCTTAGGAGGGAGGATAGGAGATGAGTTTGAGGATAGTATTTGAATTCAAATTTTATCTTACATGCTTATACTAATGGTTTCTTTACAGATCCTCAGTCCCCACCCAGAACAAGAAAAATCCTAATTTTTTTTCCTGGCTTAAAAGTACTATCAGAATTAATGTGGGTAACTTGTGTTGAAGATGAAAAGCACTTTTACACAAGTTCTAAGTATATAATTAATATTAATGAGGTGCATTCTGATTAAAGTAGTATATTTGATGAAGTATGAGGAATTATACTGAACCACTTACTTTCATGAAAGTGACAAAGGGAATAATTTCATTTGTACTTGGAATTAGATATCAATTTAATGAGTGAGAAGAAATAGGGACTCGTAAGTTTTAAAAGCATGATGGGATGCTGGCAACAGTAAAAATGTTGTATGGCTTACATTTTATTTCAGGCACACAGTGGTGGACTGCAACGAGGTGGGTATAATGGTTACAAATTCAAGAGCTCATCGCTGCCCAAATTCCTAAACCAGTCAAGCTGTCAGTGCTCCACACTCCAGGAAGTGCAAAGCCATATCCTGCAACATCTTTCTGTGTCGGTGCCCATGCAGGCATTACCAATTGATCACATACCTCCGCTGGGCTTGGCTTTGAGTTAGAATTCTCCTCTACAAAGTGCTCTCAGTAATTGCCACCAAATATCAGAGTTCCCCTGTGCAATGAACCCACCTACCCCTGAGATGGGAGAGAAAACAAGCTGGGAAGGTTTATAGGGGCACACACTATTCTGGTTATAAGCAATGCAAAACTATCTCTTCCCATAACATGAGAGACTTCTACCAGCCCCTCCTATAATTGTTGATATTAAATTCTGATACAGTTACTCTGATTTGGCAACAAAGTAGGCCCCTCCCTTTCACCTATTGTAGGACCAATGATGAACCATTCATGCTAGGTTACTGCTCAGACCCCAAATTAACAAATTTATCTCCATTTTGCTTGGAAAGCAAACATTTCTGATTTGTTTAGGAGCTTTTTTGTGTGTATGAAAGGGAATGCTTCAAAGGACAAAGTTGCAGGCTTTTAAGCAGATCAAACAAAACTAACGTAATAAGGGCATGTTATCAATAGAAAGCCAAGAGAATGTATAAAAATAATGTATGAGTATCAGCTGGAAAATCTACACAGAAGATTGAAGAAATCCACTCATAAAGCATTGCTCAAATGTTTATGCTTACCCTAATGTTATCCATATATTTTGGATACAAATATATCACATATCCAAATTACCCCAATCTATCTATCTATCTATGTTAGACTTAGTTATAACAATAACTGCCATGCATTGAATGCCTGCTATGTGCTACATACATCATATATATGATTTCTGGTCCTCACAAAGCACCCATGAAATCAGTATCATTATCTCACTTTGGCATTTCAGCAAAGGGGAACTGTAGGATTCATGTGGTTGGTCCAAGTTCACCCAGTAGTAAGACACTGAGGTGGGATTCAAACCCAGACCTGCTGGACTCCAAACACAGTGCTCTTTTTACTACAGCAGCATATTGACTCCTCTGTGGGATTCTTACACATTAATGAGCTGATGAGACACTCAGGACTACAAGAGGGGATATCAAATCTTATCCAGCATTTTTTGCTTATAAGTAGGAATAATCACCATTTATAACAGGTGATTGCCATATTCTAAAAGGATACTTGGCAATTCAGCATTCTACCTAAGATACTACTCAAACCATCTGATGATATTTAGAGATGTAGATAAGTTCCCATATCTATGCAGTAGACTCATTTGGTAATTTTGGAAAGTTTGAATTTCCAGGAACTGATGCTGTTTTTTTTTGCCATGTTCTATGAAATGAGCTAAAACAATAAAAAATATTTAGCCTCATGCAATCAGTCATAGAAAGCAATAATATTGATTTCTATTTCAATCATTACCCAAGCTAACTGACAGAAATGTAACATGTCATCTGGAACTTCTCTAACTGTATAATGTATCCCCAAAACATAACCACAGGGACAAAGCTGCAATGAGAGAAAATAGCATGGACAAGAACTATGAGGCCATAAGATGAACTTGAAAGAAAATGACTTTCATCACCTTTTCTCTCTCTTTTCTGAGCTAGCCGTGCAAGTGGCCATGGATGGGAGTTCGCTGCAAGAGCCCACGGGCTCCCTCACAGTGGATTTTTCATTGTAAGATACCATGTACTTGTTGATAAGATTAAATTATTTCAAATCCAGTTTACTTGCATAAAGTATTACATATATTTATTCTGGTCACAAGTGCTTTGCGAGATATAAGTATTATGGATATTTTCTCTCATTCTGTGACTTAAATTTTCATTTCCTTAACTTGCCTTTTGATGAGCACTTGCCTTTTGAAGTGCAACCTATCTTTTTTTTTTCTTGTATGGTTAGTGCTTTTTGTATCCTATCTAAAAATTTTTCCTTATAAGTAAATATATTTACTTATATTTTCTTTAAAACTTTTATAGTCTTTTTACTTTTATATCTATGATATAATTTAAAATTACTTTTGTGTCCTGTGTGAGGAAAGTATGAGGTTCATTAAAATATATCTATATCTATATCTGTATCTATATCTATATCTATGCTTACCCATTAATTCCAGCACCATTTATCAAAAGGACTTTCCTTTCTCCATTGGAATGCTTTAGTGCCTTTGTCAAAAATCAATTGAGTGTATATGTGAGGGTTTACTTCTGGACTTTCCATTGATCTATTTGTCTATCCTGACACTAAAACACACTTGCTTGATTACTGAAGATTTATAGAAAGTCTTGAAGGCAGATAGGTCAAATCATCTAAGTCTGTTCTTTTTCAAGATTGTTTTGGCTATTCTGACACCTTTGAAATCCAATGTAAATTTTAGAATCAGTTTATCAACTTCTACATAAACGTGTGCTGGGATTTTGATTGGGATTGTCATAACTCTACAGATCAATTTGGACAGAACTGAGATCTTAACATATCTCTCCATTGATATTTCTTCATTAATTTTCTCAACAATTCTTTGTAGTTTTCAGTGGGTGGTTATTGCATATATTTTAATTTGTTCCTAAGTACTTTGTAGTTTTTAAATGCCATTGTAAATGGCATTTTAAAATTTAATTTTCTGATTGTTTATTTTTCCTGTTGTTCATACAGAAATACAACTGACTTTTGTATATTGTCTTTTGTCCTGAAACTTTGCTTAGTTCATTTATTGACTTTAATAGTGTTTTTATAGGTTCTTTATGATGTTTTATGTACACGATATTACTATCCGCAAATGAAAACAGTCTTAGTCCTTTGTTTCCAATCTGGATGCCATTTCTTTCTTTTCATGTCCTTACTGCACTAGTTAGGACCTCCAGTATAATACTGGATATAAGTAGTGAGCATAGACATTTACGCTTAGTTCTTGATCTTAGGAGAAAAAGTTTATTGTTTTGCCATTACATATGAAATGAGCTGTAGAATTTTTGTACCTGCCCTTTATCAGATTGAGGAAGTTTCCTTCCACTAGATTGCTTAGGGTTTTATGGTAAGTAAATGATGGATCTTTTCAAATGCTTTTTCTGCAGCTAAGGACTTGTACTGAGAACATATAAAGAACTCCTAAAGTTTAATTAAAAATAAACCCAACTTCTAAGTGGACAAAAAATTTGAATAGACACTTCACAGAAGAAGATATATGGATGGACAATAAGGACACAAAGAAGTGTTTAAATCATTAATTTTCAGGGAGATGAAAATTAAAATTTCAGTGTCGTACCAATGTACATGTACTAAAATGTCTGAAATTAAAAAGACAGAGGATACTAAATGTTGGCTGGAAGAACCGAAACACCCATCCACAGTTGGTAGCCGTGTAAAATGGGACCACCACTTTGGAAATCTGTTTATAGGTTTCTTATAAAGCATACACATCACCTTAAGACTCAGATATTACACTCCTGGGTTTTACTCAAGAGAAATGAAAATATGTATTCACAAAACCAGTTATGCCTGAATGCTTATTTCAGATATATTTATAATAATGGGAAAGTGAAAACAGCCCAAATGTCATTTTGAATAAATACACAAATTGTGGTATATTTATACAATAAAATATTTTTTACCAATTAAAAAAATGAATTACTTAACACTCCCCAAATCATGGATGAATCTCTGAAACACTGTGCTGAGTGAGAGTAACTACACACAAAAAAACACACAATGTGGAATTCTAATTATATGATGTTAAAGAGTATGAACAAACTAATCTATGTTGATGGAAATTAGATTGTGTTTGCTTCTGGTGGTGAGGAGGAGGGAGAGATAATGACTGGGAGAGTGCAAAAGGGAATCTTTGAGGTGTTGACAATGTTCTGTATCTTGATAGAATTAAGAGTTGCATGGGTATATCATTTGTCAAAACTCATCAAATGGTTTATTTAAGACCTGTGCTTTTAAAGACAGACCTTTTTTCTTTATGTAAATTATATCTCAATTTGGAAACATAAAAAGCATGAAAAAATAAATAGCATGAAGACATAGAACTTTTAAAGTTTTGGGTAAACAGGAGATACCACTCTCCTCTTCTGAGACTGTTATTATTAGGACTTTTGTGATGATCATGCTTATGACATTATATGTTCCTTGTGGACACTTCTTTGTTCTCTGTGTTGGATAATATACCAGAGACAAAGAAATAGACATCTACACATCAAACACCATAACCAGATAGCGGTAGTGTTACAAAATCATATTACTTTTGGTTTTAAAAACATGAGAATGATGCATCTGGTCATATAGATGCGCCAATTTTGGTTTCTATCATCAAAATAAAGCCTTGTTTTATGAGTCATTATACAAGCACCACGACAGTTTCTCTGACTTTATCCTAATGAAAGCTTTTTCATGAGTACACATTATGTTCACTTATTAATATCACTGATATGTATTTCATCATATTTGAATACCTACTGAAAGTAATTTGGCACATTTACTGTTTTCTTCTAAAATGCCTGCTATTTTTGAAAGGGCCTGGCTGGAATTTTAATTATAAATTTGTTTCCTTTTTTTCCTTCCAAATAAGGACACCACAGATAGTCTGTGCAACTTAATTGTATAAACATGTAGCATTGTGCTAGTTGCTTGAAAACTCAAGTGTAAATAAGACATGATCTCTGTTTTCAAGTTGCTCATAATGAGCTCAGCGATGGACAAGAAGTAATGTTAACTAGAAGATAATGTCATAACTGCAATAGCAGTTATATGAACAAAGGGCTGTAGGAGAAAGGAGTGACAATTTTCCCAGAGGGAGAGGAAGATAGTCATAGATGGCTTCACAAAGTAAGTGACATTTAAGATAGATCTTAAAAAAAAAAAAGAGTGATCAATATATCATTCATCAATTCGGCTACCACGCCGTTGCTCCTACATGGTAGATATTGGGTCAGGCACTGGCACAGAGTGTGTGGTCTAGGCCCTAAAGAAGCTTATACTCTAGGTACATTTTGCCAATCCTAGAAGGAATGCAGGTTGCTCACTTGCCTATCTCACTCTTTCCACTCTGGCTTCTTTCCATTTCATTTTACTAAACTAGACTTATACACCAAAAGGAACTTTTAAGTTCAAAGTTATTATTTTTCTTTTTACATTTTTTCATTTCTGATGTCATGGGAAAAGCGATGGCTTGATAAGTCATTGACTACTAATATTTAGTTCTACCACTTAGCTGTTTTCTTACATTAATTTATTCATTCAGTTACTTATTTGAGCATCATTTATTAAGCCCTTTCTGAGTATCAGTGGGTCCCCAGAAATTGGGATACAAAGGTGAAGAAGACTGTCTGGTAGAAGAAACAGAGATGCAAAAATTCAAATGCTGTGTGATACTGGTTGCAACTAAGGTTGAAGAAGAGAAGGAGAAATTAATTCTGGTGTAGAGGTCAGAGAATAACTCAAAGAGAAGTGGATGCTTTCATTACTCTTTAGTGAATTGGAAAGACATTTCAGATGTAAGGAACAGCATGTGAAAATGAACGCAGAAACCAAGCAGTCAGTAGTGTTGTCCTGTGCTGTTTCCCTTTCAAAGGCTCTTGCTTAGGAATCCTTCATCTCAGGCACAAAGAAGTGAAGTCATTTCCTCCTATGCTTTCTGACTGTAACATTTTCTGTTCTAATATTGGAGCCTCCAATTTCTTTCATGTTTCTCAAGCAAATAATCTCCACATAATTCTTATTTCCACACCTAAAAATGCCAAATACTAACAGTTTACTTTCTAATGTCACTAAAATATATACTTTGTCTCCAATTCTAACGAAGAATTTGTGGATAAAGGTATAATTGCAACTATATTCTCACTTAAGTATTCTTCACAACGCTTTATCTAAAATACTTGGGGCCAAACGTAGCTCAAAACGCAGAATTTTATTTTGGACTTTAGGAAAGAAAAATGGTACACATACTACCTTTTCCCTAGCACCTACAGCAAGATATGGCGTGGCAACCTGGACTTCAACACATTCGTCGATTGGAAGTAAACACGTAAATGTTCTCTCTAAGAGGAATAAATAAAGATTATAAAAGCCTCCCATCAGTTCAGGCCGGGTTTGCTGCCAAATGAGTTATGTGAAACATTTGGTTTCAGAGCTTTTTGGGTTTCAGAAGTGTTAATGAGAGATCGTGGACTTGTACTGTGGTTATCCTCATTTCATAGTTTTAGAAACAGATTTAGAGAGATTAATTAACTTGTCCAAGTTGCTTAGCTAGTATAGTAAGGAAGCATCATGGAAACCTAACAGTCTTACTTGGAACTCTGTTGGTAACCACTGTCCCATACGTAGCAAGCAAACAGTTCACTTTTATTAAGTCACCAGGTTTTCACCAGGTAGAAGAGGGGATTAAGGTAACTGAGTATATAATAAAAGTTCTTTCTTACCGATGCGCCTCCTTTTTTTTTTTTTTTTTTCTTGCGGTACGCAGGCCTCTCACTGTTGTGGCCTCTTCCGTTGCGGAGCACAGGCTCCGGATGCGCAGGCTCAGCGGCCATGGCTCACGGGCCCAGCTGCTCCGCGGCATGTAGGGATCTTCCCAGACTGGGGCACGAACCCGTGTCCCCTGCATCGGCAAGCGGACTCTCAACCACTGCGCCACCAGGGAAGCCCCCGATGCGCCTCCTTTTTGATGATACTGTGAATAGCCTCCCCTTCCTTATCCTCACAGACTTCCTCGTTGCTGACTGTCTGCATGGACTCTGGATGTCATGCTTTGAGAACTGTATCTGTCCTTAGAATTCTTCTTGCTTACATGTCTTTGACCTAGCTGCTGAACTAACTCCCGGTCCTGGTTCCTCAATGGGTATTTTCAACCACTGGCCATTCAGAGCCCAGTGTGCTGCTTTTCTGGATTTCCTCTCCTGACACTCTATTTCATTTCTCTTCCAGCTCAAAATCATTTCTTACCAGCTTTCTCCCTCAAGAGAAGCTTGTGTTGTTCCCACTGCTAACTTCTCCATCTCTGACTATATTCGGTTGCTATTCTTACTTTCACTTTTCTTGGCAATGCGGATCCTTGTATGCTTCCATCAGAATCAGGTTGTTAAAATGCAGATTCCTGGACTCACCTTTGACCAATGAAATCAGGATCTCTGGGAGTGGAGCCTGGGAATCTACATTTTCATAAGCATGCCACATGGTTTTTAAGCACCAGGAGTTGGAGATCGATAGCTTTGTGGTGCAGCAGAGCTGGTGACTGCTCTTCCTGTGGGATCTACTTTCATGCTCGCAGGCACGAATTTATACAACTTGCACTGTAAGACCAGAGCAAACCATAAAGGCCTGACTGCTTGCGCTTCCAAAGTCACATGAAGAAACATTGCTTGGGAAGTTTAATCAATTTATACGTGAGGTATGCATTAGGGAGACTATATTAAATATACTAATTACGTATATTAAATATACTAATTACTTGAAAGATAACATGACTAATTTGGCCAAACTAATTTGTTTCCATGGCTCAAGTCTCATTTTTCCTCCATCTTCAAACACCGTACTGTAATTCGTTTCTTCTGAATTTCTACTCTAATTTATGCTAGCCTGACCTCTGAGCGAAAGATGAAAGAGAGTAACAACTGTACTTTCCAAACAAATTTTTTCCTGTCTAAAGGAGCCAGCTACTTCCAGCGGGGCTTTCTGAAAAGGGTCTGCAACTTCTCTTGTCCATTTATCATGAAAACAGGGTAAGAACCAGCATCCTATTCTATAGCTAACGAAAATATAATATGAATTATTTTCAAAGATGCGCACACACACACACACACACACACACACACACACACACACACACACACCTGCAACGCTAGGAAGGAATAGCTAGGAAGCTACAGCACTTTAATTCACTATTAGGGATATTAACCTAAAGGGGATAGTCACCTATTGTTTGAGTCATGTCAGCCCTCACCAGAGACTCTGGAGCATAGATCTATTAGCAGACCATCTGCTTGTTCCTCAACTTAGTGCTGAGAAATGAATCGCTAATATAATCACATAGGCAAAATCTTTTTTTTTTTTAACAAATGATAATGCTGGAAATTACACTTTTGATTTTGATGAAGGCTGGACTTACTAAAATAAAGTCTGAATCTAGATTCAAACTATCAGAAAATCAATTTCCACTTAAGTCACTGACACAAGTGTTTCCATCATTATCCATCTTCTATTTGAATATGTAAGTTTTCAAACGAGTGTGGAAGTCTTTTAAAGACAAAAATGGCACAGTGCAATGCAGCTACTTCCATTTCAGCGTGCATGGTGACTGCATACATTTGAGACAATGCTTTTATAGACAGTCATAAACTATCAAAGCTACCATGTCAGAAACAATTGACTTGATATATTTACATTGGATGAGTATAAAGTTATTTGTAATTTTTTTTTAGTTATGAACAATTTTAGGATATTGATGGTCATTGATAAAGGCAAGAACACTCACTGTCTAAATACTTGCAGACTCAGTTTATGATAATATGATTAGTTACACTAATAATGCTGCTTAGGCACAGTCTCGCTAATTATAATATTATAAATATTAATGTCACCCAGCCTTTTTGTTTGATTGCCACTCATGGAGTCATTCATCACGATATTTTCCTGGAATCCACACTGTAAGATTTTATTTCTTTCTCCCTTTTATTTTTCATCACTGGACTTGCAGGGATACACATTATTCTCCAAGAAGCCCTTATTTTTGGCTGTTTGGAGAGGAATAGTGATATTTCCCATTAAAATTAGCCAAATGTAAATTGTTATATGATGTTTCTCTTATTCTTTCTGAGTCCCTAACCTTGCCATCCAAGGCAGAGTACCCAGGGTTTTTGTTTTCCATTCTTTTTCATGTGACCTGTTTCAAGTTAAGATTCATTTGAATTATTAAATGCTTCCTTAAAGAATCTTTTTACTTGCCTCTCTTTTTTTTAAAGTTAATTATTGATGTAGTGACAAGCTGAAAAGACTAAGAATTATAATTTTTTCCTCCCCTCATTCAGGACTCAAGAAACGTCTTCTGACAATGGTTATCTATTTAGAATAATACAAAGGAGATACAAAGGCGAAATGCTGAATGTTGTTTTAGAAAAGATTTGCTAAAATCACTGTATTATTCAAAATGTAAATGTAGTGTATATTTCTCTGAAAATAGCAGTTAGTGAGAAAGTTGGGACATAACCTTTTGAGCCCAGGTTTAACCACATAGCAGAAGCAGTTACAAAAGATACTGATTAGATTTTAATTTTAAAAACTTCATCGTATTATTCAGGGCTCCAGTGATTTGATTGTCTTGAAAATAGAAAGGTAATGTTATAATTTCCAGAGCTTGTTAAAGAATAAAGAAATCTCCAGCCTCCTACTGGAAAGAATGCCAGTCATCACCACAGTAAGCAAGAATTTGGAGGCACTTTACACTATAAACTTCAATCTTTTTCTTTTATATGACCTTGTGTTATATTGGTTTCATAAAAATGTAAGTCAGAGACCTATCATAGAGTTATAATCAAGCCTCCTTCAGAACGATTCTACAGCAGAAATCACATCAAATGGGCACTGTGTTTCCTCTGTTAATGAGATGGTAGGAGGGCAAACAAGACCTGAAATGGAAAGTGAACAAGGCAGAGTTCTCAAGGACAACCCAGGAGAGGTGGCCACATACCTTTCCCACGAGTTCAGCAATGCGAGGAACTGGTTTCCCTTTCTGGTGACTCTCGGTGGCTGGACTCTGCCCGTCCCAGTCTTGTAGCTCTTCAATGCTTTTCAGATAAAGCAAGGCTTTGAGGCCAGTGCAGTAGTCTTGAATGACAGTGAAATCCTGATTCTGAACAGCACTGCATACCTAGAAAAGGTGGAGCAACCAACTAAAAGTCAAGCTAAGAGCTAATTCTCCAAACAGCCTCACTTTTCATATAGTCAACACAATTTATTTTATGTGCCAGGCACTGTTCTAAGCATGAGAGGTCAATTGTTGCCTGGAGGGGATGGGAGTGGTCGGGAGGGAAGGACTACAAAAGGGACAAGGAAACTTTCAGGGACTGTGAATACTTTCATCAGCTTGATGTGGTGATGGTCTCACAGGTATACACATATTTCAAAACATCAGACTGTACACTTTAAATATGTGCGGTTTACTGTATGGCAGGTATAGTCAGTATGGCTGTAAAAAAATTAGGCCCAACCAGAAGAATTTCCCAGGAGTTAAGTTTAGCACAACATGAGAATGGACATTTTAACTCTCTCATTCTCCCTCCGTTGAGACGTGCAGCCTGGACGTGGTTCTCATGCGAGGAGGTGGTCCTGCTGAGCAGGAGACCCATCAACTCAGCCCTCATGTACCACGGCCTGCCTCTTTAGCCTCATCTATCACTGTCCCCCTTTGTATTCACTGTGCTCCAGTCACCCAGGTCTTTCCTCTTTTCCTCGAATTCGCCACATTCCTTCTTTGCCTTAAGACCTCATAAGATCTCGCCGCCTAGAAGGTCCTTCCCTTCTACATATGGCTAACAGCACAGCTGCAGTCTCATGGGAATTATCACTTCCTCAAGGAGGCCTCCAGGAGCCCAAAATAAGTTAAGACCTTCTTTAGCTCATATATTTTTGACTTCTAAGTCTTGCAACGTTATTTGATTGACAGCTCCCTCCCCCAATAGACTGAAGCTTCAGGAGGGAAGAAGCTATTTTATTTTGCTCCACATATTATCCCCAGTGACCAGCACAGAGTTTGTCATTTATTCTGCTCTTAATAAGTATATGTTGAATGAATGCGTAATTCAGAAGAGATTTTTTAAATTTGAGTAACATTTCTTAGAAAATAGAGATTTAATTCTAGAGTTAAGGCAGGTTGATTCTGAGAAATTAGGATCATTCAAATAAAAATATACTTGAGAGTCTGTGTTAGGATTTGAATTAGAGCTTGAATTTAGTGGAGTTAGAGAAACACTCCAGGTTGATTATTTACAAAGGTACTTCTCCAATTTTGATACCATGCATAGTCTCCAGAGACTCATTTACAACTGCCAGTAGGACCTCCTCGCCCATATGGCCCATCATCACTTCAAATTCAAAATTTACCATATAGAATTCAACACCTCTCTGCATCCATATTTCAAATCAATCCAAGGAAACAGCTATCCAAACAAAACTAAGCAAAGCAAAACTCACTTCTATCCCATCTTCCCAGATGTTAAATTCTCAGCATATATCATAGTTACTGGTGATTGCAGCCAATAAAGAAAAACCATGTCATACATGAATGTAGATGAAGAAATACCTGAAAATAGAATGAATCATATTCTATTTCAAGTTCTCTTAAAGCCTTCTGAGTCTTTAATTAATACATTTCATTGTAATCCTCATGCCTAGTGCACTACCTGATACCTAGCTATTGCTAGGCTGGTTGAGAAAATTTATTGAAAACACACTAAGGGGTTCCAGAATAGGGAATGGGAAGTAGACAGAGACAGAGAAAGGGCAAGAAAAATATATACCTAAGAGTTCACAGCAAAAAGTGGTAGTGATTTCATCATATATATGAAAAAGAAGGCCAAGTGTGGAATTCTGGGAATATGAGCATATAAAAGGAAGGCTAAGGAAGACCATGAAGGACACTAAGCAGAAGAGATACAAGACAGCATCATGGAAGATGTCAAATGCTGCACGAAGGTCAGTAACATCGGAGGTGAAAAGTGATCGTTAAATTTACCAATCAAAAGACTTCAGCATTTATGGGGGAGAAGCTCTGCAACAGGGCAGAAGCCATCTTATAGTGAGTTGAAGAATGGATGAGGATAGAGGATGTGACAATATGAAGACAGACTGCTCTGATGAGAAGTTTTGCTCCTATTAAGAGAAATAGGAGAGCTAGGGGTATAAGTAGGAGAATTTTGAATTTTTTTTTTTTTGGGTACACGGGCCTCTCACTGCTGTGGCCTCTCCCGTTGTGGAGCACAGGCTCCGGACGTGCAGGCCCAGCGGCCATGGCCCACGGGCCCAGCCGCTCCGCGGCATGTGGGATCTTGCCGGACTGGGGCACGAACCTGTGTCCCCTGAATTGGCAGGCGGACTCTCAACCACTGCATCACCAGGGAAGCCCTGTATCTTATTTTTATAAGGATGGAAATAGCCATGTTTTAGGAGAACGTGGACATTTTATATTTCAGAATAGGAGAGAATGGCTTCTGTATATTATATTTCTGTCAAAATTGGCTGAATGATGGTGTGGTAAGAAGAAAACAATGTAATATCTAACATGAGATGAGCTCTTACTATGGGCCACACACTCTCTTAAACACTTTTTAATGTACTGAGTTGTCCAAAAAGTTCATTCTGGTTTTTTCATGAGGAAATTATATCATTTAGTCCTCAAAATAATGCTGAGGTAGGTTTAATTTTTAGCCCTATTTTACAGATGAGGGAAGTGAGATGCAGAGACTTGCCCCAGGCAGACCACATGGTTAGAAAGTGGATTATACTGCATAATTCATGACCGTGCAGTCTAAGGTGACTAAGGTATAAACATTCACGAAGGAAAACTCTTTTCATGTGACTACAATTATCTTTTCCATGACCCAAACACATGTATATATAATTTTAAATGATCAATTATCTTCAACCCAAATATAACTATTGTTTTGAAAACTCGATACTGCTAGATAAAAATTGTCAATGTCCTCCTGTTTTATTTACTTCTTACTTGTACATGAGTAGAAACAACAAGGTAAAACCAAAAGCAGAAATAAAAACCTTTCATTTCCTATTGTGAAGGGCTGTATGTTACCACAGTGCAGGAAAGAACATTGAATAACCACTAAATACAGACAAGAATATTTTCTAGGAAGTCCATTTATATCACATAAAAAAAATGTTTCTCAGGAGGAACGATTTAAGCATTAATTAGGCCGGTTATAACTTTCTTAGAGTTGATTTTCTTTTCAGAACAATTATAAAGAACATCATTATAATTTCCTCCATGAGATTTTTTTTTTTTAACTGTAAAAGTCAACTGATGCTTTACTTAATCTTCTTTGTTCACCGTGAGATTCTATTTTTTGGTAGTATATGTTAATGTGTATACTTTTACTATAGTCTTAAAATAGTTCCCCATATGGACATCATAAGAAATCAGATTTTGAAAATCACATCATGTCATGTAATTTATGGGATGTTCATGACTGCTGTGAAAACCCACTGCCGAAAGGACTCTAGATACTCTGCAGTGTATGAATAGTCAAGTTGAATCTCAGTCCTCCTTAACTTTTCCAATGAGAAGATACAAGAGCCACTACTTCTCTTAATCCACAAACATGGCACAATTTGTATAGAGTAGACTCAGCCAAGTGGTGCTGGAATGATCACAAAGTAGACTTGTGTATTTTAACTATGGAAGAACATGTGGGGCTAAAGGCTAAAAAGACTCCCTCCTTGCCCACCCTCTTGTATGCACTTTACCCTATAGTGCTAGTGTTTCAGATAAATGGGAGCTACACTGAGCATGTGAAGGGGACACAGAACTTGAAGAGGTAGGAGAGACTACCAGATGGCGACTGAACATTGCTGGGATGGTGTGATATGCTGGAAACCCTGGACGCCACCATCAGGCATGGGTGTCAGAGGGGACCACTTCAGATACGTTTCATCATCAAGCAAATGTCACACTATTTATATACCTTCCTAAAGCGAGTAATTTCCCTTTTACTGTCCATAAGATTAAATATTAATTTTCTGATAGAATTTCTGATAACAGAAGCGTTCACATTGATATTTCTTTGAAAATTTTAATATATATATATTATCGGAGGGTCTTATTAAAATGCAGATTCTGGGCTTCCCTGGTGGCGCAG
This sequence comes from Phocoena sinus, assembly GCF_008692025.1. Taxonomy (NCBI): domain Eukaryota; kingdom Metazoa; phylum Chordata; class Mammalia; order Artiodactyla; family Phocoenidae; genus Phocoena; species Phocoena sinus. The sequence goes on from NC_045763.1 coordinate 86,751,016, forward strand.
TGGTTGAGAGTCCGCCTGCCGATGCAGGGGATACCGGTTCGTGCCCCGGTCCGGGAGGATCCCGCATGCCACGGAGTGGCTGGGCCCGTGAACCATGGCCGCTGGGCCTGCGCGTCCGGAGCCTGTGCTCCGCAATGGGAGAGGCCACAACAGTGAGAGGCCCGCATACCGCAAAAAAAAAAAAAAAAAAAAAAATTGTAAAATGCAAATTCTGTTTCTGTAGGTTTGGAGTGAGGTCCAAGATTCTGCATTTGTGACAAGCTCCCAGGTGGTGCTGATGTCGCTGGTCTACACTTAGAAAAGCAAGGATTTAAGCACTGGTGGGGATGAATCTCATCTTATCCTGAAATGTTGTCTGCAAAGTAAGTTTCTTCCAAACAAATAATTTCTTGATTTTTACTATTAGATTGTAGCAACATTTTCATGGCCCTTTAAAGCAGCACTACTTATAATAATAAGTCACGTCGGAAAAAAAGAGAGTAATTTTCTGATGAAATAGTAATGAGACCCAAAATAAACTTAGGATGCAAACACACCACTGGGAACAGAGCTTTGTCCATGGGATTTGATGCTCAGAAAATGGATTTGCTCAGAAAGGGGCCTCGCTCTTGCCTAACCTGCACTGAGGGCTTTATCTCTATCTCAAAGGCAAATGGTTCCTTTTAAAACTCCAAACATGTAGCTGCTATTCCTAAATGGGTGTATTTTATATGACATCTCTTAATTGTTTGTTTAACAGCTCTGATTAGGACTCTTAATAGCTGTTAACATGTTTGCTCAGTATAATTTGTAAGTTCTTTATGGTGAAGGCTGGTTTATCTTTCTTCGCAGCAGGGCATCAGGTGCCATTATAAGGATCATTGCCACCATTAATTATTTCCATAAGCGTGAATCTCCCTACAGTGAGCTGTTCTAAATAGGAGCCCTTGGATTCTCAGCAGGACCAGCCCTGTGCAGGGGCTGAGTGGGTGGTGGCCCCCTGTGCGGCATGTTTTGAGGTGTGCTATGAAGCTCCCGTGGCCACCGAACAGTCTCTTCTAGAGGTCTGACACAGTGCCCTGAATTTTCACTTTAGGTGCAGCCACATTTAATTGAAGCCTGTCTATGTAAAGCAACTGTAAAAATACCTGGGAGGTGACAGAGGGTTGAGGGGTGTTATTCCTTTCTCATTATTTCTCATTAAATGAGATTAACCATATTAATAGTAAATTACCTATTTACGGTGATTTATATTTTAAAAATCTCCTTTACATACATTATTTCTTTCAATACTCCGAATAAAACTATGAATTAGGCAGGGGAGAGGATAGTATTTTTACTTTAACAATGGAAAGAGCTTGGACTTGAAGAACTATTTCTTAAAGTCTAATTGAGTGTTTTTTATGCCATATCAAGTAGTATAGCCTAGGGGTTAAGAGCATACCTGTAGAAGTTTGGCAGAATCAGGTTTAAACTGCATCTTAGCTGCCTAAATGTGAGCAACTTTCTTCACTTAAAAATGGAGATTAAATACTTAGCACATAGGACAGTAAAAGGCAATGTATTTAAGTGCATAAACTAGTAGCTAGCACTTAGTAAGCTAGATTGGCACCAAAAATAAATTTCATAACATGAATAAATCATTAGAGCATGAATTAGGCAGAATATAATTTTTTAAATCTATACTTTTTTGGTCTAATGCAGTAAAAGAAGGTCACGGATATTATTTTTATTTACATTAAGTAATGACCTCAAAAAAAGCTCTGGTCTTGTTGTCAGAAGACAGGTGTGAGACCCAGCTCTGTCCTTCAGCACCTGTGTGACTGAAGCTAGTCTTTTAGCTTGTTGTTTCCTCCTCTCACACCTCCCAATCTGAAAACAGTGGATGATGATAACTAATTCATTACTGTGAGGATTAAATTACCTCATGTAGGTGGAACTGCTGTGGAAATTAGAGTACCATTCAGACAGAATGGTATCAAACCTCAGAGTTATTATCAGGTAATCTAGAATTTAAAGGGCCTGGTGGAGGTCAAAATGGAAACTTTTGCCTGTAAAGGAAAACAAACTCCTTAAAACGTAAAAGTCAATGTACTAGAAAACTAGCAAACAGAATTCAAACTGGATTAAAAATACTAATCCCAGGCAAATGACTTGGCCAAGAAGAGTTCTATAGAAATAGAACACTGTGGGGCTGGGACTTGTTTTTGTGCAACAGAGTAGCACCTCTTTCAAATGATATTTTGAAAATGTGACAAGGTTCTTAAATAGAGATCTTGAAGTATCAGACACAACTCAGATGAACCCATGATCACAGTGATTCCTTTTCATTTCTTACCACATAGGTGGACAAACTACACTCCAGGTCTCAGACAAAGTAGTCTCAAAGTTTCTGTACATTCATTAGTAAGAGGGATATTGGAGAGTAACTACACTTAAGCAAAAATGGAAATTCTGCAATGCTTATCACATTCCAAAATGTACTAATAACAGAGGCTTATGTGGCTGGAAGAAGTTCAAGAATATTCCCATGAAATATGTTTGAACCATGAAATATGTTTCATAGATGAAACACTGAATAAGGAGGATTATCCATCCAATTCTTAAAAGATTTCCCAGAAAAAGAAGAAAAATGTGATCCTATGATCTCTCTTTACTAATCTCTTTTGATAAAGGGTTAATCTGTTTAAGCAATGTAAAACACTTGCAATAGTTTACATAGTGCTTTATTGTTTTCAAAGACAAAAGGGAATTTAGACATTTTTCAGACCAGCCTCCTTGTTTCACAGCTTAGGAGTCCAGAAAGGTTGAAAGAACTGTCCGTGGTCACACAGGTGGAGGCAGGGCTGGCCTCCCCACCTGGTCTGAAGCTTTTGCGCTAAGGCACTGCCTTTCAAGTGTCATCACTTAGTCCATACACCAATTCGGAGAGGAAGACAGAGAAGGTGCTATTAAATGTTTAGTGAGTGAAGAAATGGAAACTAAACATTGAATGTCCCAACTCAAAAGATTAGTAGGTGGTTGAGTCAATGGTCAGATTCAGATCTTCTGACCTCTGCCTTTATCTTATTTCTCTAAATTCTGAAATCTTATTTGTAACGTGTCTTCCATGGTTCAATATGCTCATATTTATAATTTTCATAAGAAGAAGCACATTATTGAACAATGATTTCAAATTTATTATTTAATGAATAATGGCAGAAATCCACAGATTTTTAAAAGCATCCTAAAATAATTGGAGGACTACTTGAAGGTTTACTACTAAAACTGGAAAACAGACCTCTACTGTTGTTGGATGAAAATGCAGTTTCCAATTCCATCTGTCCACACCCACTGATTAAAAACATCAGATCTTCCGAAGGCATGGAATCAGTCATTCCTCACTGAATTGAGTTCTGACCAGTACTGATAAACATGTATAAAACTACATTGTACTTTTGAAACCGGTGTACAATACATACCGTTAAAGTAATAATTCAGAATAACAATATCCCCCTGTGAGGTTTTGGTACTACATAAACATGGTACTGCTTACTAGAATTCATGAATAAAACACCAAAATTATGATTTTAGAAAGCTATAGGTGAAAAGACAGCCCCTGAAGATACATAGTACATAGGGAGCTAGATAGGGATATATTTGCAAATCCACATAAAACCACAAATCTTAGTAGTTCTGTCATATTAGTTTCCATTTGTTGGAGCTGTACAACATCAAAGTCGTGATGTCCCTATATACTGCATTTAGCAGTAATGTAATGGACTACGTGAAGAAATCAAAGTGAGAGTTTCTAAGTAGTTTCCTGGCAATAGAGACAGCAGGCTCTTTCATGTGCTCTGTAACTGTAGCAGGGCATTGATTTAAACTCCTTCTGAGATCTCAAATGCTTTTATACTCTTAGGTCTCTCAAGCAGCATTTTTTTTTTTTCAAAGTGATAAAATTCTGGCATTCCGCAGAATACCGTCTTGTTTGCCCCAAAAGGAGAGGGCTTATTTCAGCTTTGCTACTACACACTGCACAGGATCAGTAAGTAAAACAGCTGTCCAAATGCCATCCTATTAAGAAATCTGGCTTTGAGTTCAGTTTTCTATGTTCTGACCATAGCAAATTAGATTGGGGAAGAAAGAACAAAAACCAAATAGCCCCACAGATGTTGTTTTTGCGAAGGTTCAGTTCAGAAAAAGCCCAATGGATAAGCAGTTAAGCTTACTAATTTTTTTTCAAAGTTGTCCTTTAATTGCTACTCATTGATAAATCCTAAAGGTATAGGAGTCACTTAATTTTTGTTTTGTATGTCATCTATTTCATTGTCGATTACATTCCTTATCCTCTTACCTAGCCTTTTAAATTACCTATTTTCTGAAAAATTCTAAGTATATGAATACCTCTTTTTTCCCCAATCAGGAAGGAATTTTATGGAGCTTGAAAGGCTATTTTTCAATGTCCATCTGTGGTCATTCTCTATCTGATTAATTTCTTAACCCACATTCAGCTGAAGACAGACTAAAGAGAATAAAGTGTTTCCAAGGTATTTTACACTGAGATTCAGACCACATTTTGCCAACCAGAATATATTCATCTATTCTCCAAGTACTTTCTTACAGGCAGCACAGGTGATGGGCCACGCCCTCGACTATTATTCAGAACAGCATTGTGGGACTGATCTTCTCACTTGTACTTTGTTGATGACACAACTGGACTGAGATGGCCTGGGCTGATTAGTCAAAGGGATGTGCCCTGCAGGTGAGATTGCCTCTGTCTCCTTCCTTATAGCGTCCTTTACAAAGTCAGTTCCAGCTGGATTCAGATCTCAATTATGACCTGAACCAAGAAATAATAATAGAAAAGAATCATACAGAGACACAGCACCGCTGTCTGCCTTTTATGAGGGGCTAGAGATAAAATGGGTAAGCCAGGCACAACATGTAGGGCCAAGGAACGGTGACTGCTTACCTGCCTCCTCAAAGACATTGCTGTCGATGGCCATGCTTCCCCACAGACATAAATACAAGACAAAAAAAAACTGAGGCAAGGCCTGGAGTCTTCTGCACATCAGGGTCTTATGTAGCCCATTCTTCAGTTAGGGGCTGTGGCTGCAGTTTGAGGAAGCTTGGTCCCTTTTGCTTCAGAAGCAGTAGGATTTTTCTACTAAAAAAAAGAATCTCACCATCCTGGGCTGTGGTGCAGCATCAGTTACCACAGTAATTTTCAATTACTCTGCAGTAACACAGGTGGTGGTGCAAGGGTTTCACAGAGCATTGTGCAAGCTCAGCATCTCCCATGATCAAAGTGGGGCAAGAAAAGGAAACTAAATATCCAAACAATAGCTGTCAGATGACTAAAATCCATAATTTTAGGCAATCTCTCTTTTTCAACAGTCAACACAGCTGTGAAAACTTGACTTACAATATCATTTACTAAAATACCGCACGGGGTTTGGATGACAGAAGGAGAATAAGTCATAGTGCCTAGAAAGGAAATGTCTATTGGGCAAATTATCCCATGGAAAATTTTTTCTGGACCTTGAAGATGGATAAAGGTATGTGGTTATTCAACAATATAAGCAGACATTCATCATTCCAAGAAAAAAGGACTATTTGCCTACAACGAGAAAAATGCTATTAATGTGAAAATAGCATCTCAAATAATACTGTCCACTTCTTAACTCAAAGCCCTCACAATTCAGTAGTTGATTTTATGGTTAATGTATTATTGATGAAAACACAAATTTGTGAGAGTAGTGTGTAGCTATTATCAGTGAGTCAAGAATCTTGACTGAGTTGCCGATATAGTCTGGGACAAAAAAGTTAGACAAAGTTCAGCTGATTGAGTGAATACTTACAGAGTTAAGTGCTATAGAAAAAAACCCTACCAATGTTCAAGTTAATATACTGAAAGCACTCGTATACACCGATGGAAGGCTGGAGAAGCAAAGCAAAAAAGTTTTTATTTTTAAAAAGATGTGTTCTTTTTAAACATTAAAGACCTAAAGACAAAGAACATTAAAGACTTGTTCTTAATTCCTTTACTATACAGGTAGAAAACGTGAGGCTCACAAGGTTTGTGACTTTGTGGAAAGACCAGGGAAGTAAATTGTGTACTAGGTTTTTATTTTTTAAATTAATGAAGACCAAGAACCTGAAAACAAAATGCCTGGTTTTCAAGCTTCCACAAATGGATCGCTGGGATATGGTTACAGATGAATGAATTGCAATGACCAAACAAGCAGTTTTATTTCTGCATTTCTCACTAAAAGAGCACATATTTTATGATTTATGAGTATGAGAGTTAACCTGAAGGAAGATAACAAACACCAGTCAAAGTTCTAGGCTGAGAGTTTTAGGAGGATACTCAGAGGTGATCATGATTTACCATTGAAACTATGACACTTGAGAGTAAACAGGGCAATTATTCATGAAAACACCAGGACAATCATCATAAATTAAAATTGTCCTAGACAAACCTAGATCTATGATTTCCTTACTTATTAGAAGGTTTTTTCCCCCGTGTTTAGATCGGAGGGAGATTTTCGCTTATCCTCATGGAATGTGTTCTGAAATGCTCTGTCACTTTTGGTTTGGTTTAATATTCTGGTCCTTGGTCCTTCAGGTACTTATGCAGGCCTCAGAACCTTAACAATGGATTGAAGTCACAGGGCCTTTACTGCTTAGGTGGGAATTTGGAGTCTTGAATAGCTGACCTGATCCAGATAGCCCTAGGGTTAAAGGGGCCCTCTTGGCCTCCAAGGGTCTTTTGGCAGGAGACGAACTCAAGAAGAAAAGAAACAATAAGGACTGTCCCAAATCTGAATCTTGTAAGCCAGAATCTTGTAAACCACCCTTAAGGGTGGAAAAATCTGATGTACTTTACATATTTAAGAGTCTGTTCTTTTGTAGCTATCATTTCTTTATACTTTACCCAAATTCCTTTAGGCTTACTGTGCTTTGAAATTCACCTAGTGGGTTATTACATTCCAAGTTCATGTGTAGCACCACATTTAAACTTCACAATAACACCATGAAATGTGGCATTATTTTCTTCAATTAGCAGATGGGTAAAAGAGGGTCAGAGAACTAAGGACCTTGGCTAAGATCATACAGCTAATAAATAGCAGAGCAAAGGTTCAAATCCTGGGTCAGTCTGCTTCTAGGACCCTTTCTCATAACTACTGTGTACTCTTGCTTTTCTGTTGTAACCACTACAATCTCTCATGTGGTAACAGGGATACATAAATTTTGTATTATATATATATATATTTATTTATATATATATTATGAATCTATCTATCTATCTAAAATAGAACTGTTATGAGGAATATATCGAATAAAATATGTAAGTATCTGGGTCAGTACCTAAAGTACATGTATGTAGGTATCATCGTCTGGATCTCATTCACCAGTTTTCAGAGACACAATAAAAGGATAGGTGCTATATCTGTTTTGTTCATCACTGCACACTCACATAAAGATTTGTGCTTGGCATGTGATTTGTTCAATGAATAAATGAATGAAGCAAGAGAAAGATATCAGAGCAACAGCACTCAATGATGAGCATAGTTCTTTCATTTTCTGTCAATAATTCATTTTCTCTTCCTCTACAGTAAGATATTTTTATTTCAATTCCTATTGCATTTAGAGTCTGTTCCATTCATTGCACCATTAAACATTAATTTCTTTGCACTTAACTCTTTTCTGGGAATATCAATGTATTTCTACGATGCAAAGAAGCAGCTCTACTTCTTTAGCATTCTTCTTGATATTCAGCATACTGTTTGTCACAGCCAAACTTGGCCTGTATTTGGATTATTACTTATCTGGTGGTCCCACTCTAGATACCTGAATGTTGATAGCAGCTGTCATTTGATTTTTCTCTTCTAGTAGTCTCCTTTAATAACAACTGGATAAACATGTAATTTATTATTCTATAAAGACCTCATTTAACAGTGACTGAACTTACAGTATCATGTCCAAATTATGCAATGTTCTAAACTACTAATTTTCATTCATATATGCATATATGTTGAAGTGTTTATATATAGCAATCTAGATGCTATCCATGGTGAAGAACAGATAAAATAGAGCCAGGAGAAACTAAGGGAAAGGTCTCTAAGTTCATTTGTGTCTGGATTGGCTTATTTAATTTTTTTGTTTCTGCGTCACTCATATCCAGTTGTCTCCTTGGATCAGGACCAATATTTCCATTCTAAAGAATTCTTTCTCTGTCTTTGATTATTTCAAGTTCATCCTTTAAATTTAAAGTTCAGAACTTCATCAACTTACTCTAAGTAGTTCAAGGTAAATAATCAAATTTACTACTGAACAGATTTGTGGAAACACTGGCATTTAAAACAATTTGCCCTCCTTTAAAATATATCCTGCAAAATTGCTGCATCTTCCCAGTGAAGACCTTTTCTCTCTATTTGCTTGGGATGTAGCCAGGAGTGGTTAATAGATCAATATGAATTTTAATCATAAGAGAGCAGTTTTATGACATCATTTCTTCAAAAAAGCTTTTACTCAAAAATTACCCACTCATTCATTTATTTTTTCATTCAAAGATGTTAATTTATGAACCAGTCCTCTGGTTTCTTTTCAAATTCTATTATCAAACAAAACTGACTGCAGCATCCTGAGATTGTGCTGTTTGTTTTATATCTATCAGAATGAACCTTCCTCAAAAAGATGTTGTCGGGACAAAATGAGATAAGAATTATGAAGAACTATATACAGGAAGGCTTTCTTGTTATATGTATGTCACAGTGGGTCTCATTCAGAGGTAAGAATAACTATTCAAGTTTTTAATTGTGTATCTTGATGTGAAACTAGTGCCTTTTGAGTTTTCTTCCCATAATGATTAATTTCTAAGATAAGTTACTACATTGAGCCCCAGGACTAAAATTATCACATCTACGTTGTAAGCAATTGGCTTATCACACACAGATGAAGATATAAGATAAAATGTGGAGACCAAGAAATAACTGAATTTCAACTGTCATGCTTTGACAACATAAACTAAAATCTGATTGCCATCCCCTCTCCACAAATCAACATACTGCAAGTTTTAAATCAATTAAGAATATGAATTAGAATATGTATATGAATTAAAGGAAAGATAAATAAGGTAGATGCAGCTTAAGTGAATTTTATGTGTCTTACATTTCAGTCTTATCTATAAAATGTCACACTGTAAGTTAAACTACTGCTTACATCCTGAAGCTGTTATAAGGAACAGTCCCTAATTACATAATGCTCTAAAATGCAATAGAACTGGCTTATTTTTTTTAACTCTCTTTAGATTACTCACATTTACTTTGTGTGTTTCAGAGACATCATGCCCTATGAATATGCAACATTATTCTTAATTTAGCTCTGTAAAACCAGGCATGTGCAATGTGTGGTGTATTTGGCCATGCTGAATTCACCAGTGATTAAACTGATTTTTAGCTTGCGTCATTGTTTTCAGGCCCCATGATGAGTCACGGAACTTTTCTCTCACCTCATATATATTACTGCATCTGGTATCATTAGGATGGAGTTAACATCTAGGAGGTAGTGATTGATTTAGGGAGATGATAATGAGATTATGGCTCATGCCCTTAAAGCATGACAACTGAAATCCTATCCTTTTCCACATGAGGAAATATGCTAAATATTATAATATCTGACACGTCTATCACTGTGGGATTAAGCCAGCTATCTGAAACAGGGTTGATATTTTCATCCTTAGACATATTATCTTCTTTGTCTTACAAACACAGAATAATTGATTCGGAGATAATGAAGGTTTAAATCTGCATATCCAAATTTTTAATTCCAAGAAGTTTTTAGGTCCTCTTGGTTCAGATCTGTCAGCTTAAACAAAAGAAACACACAACCATCACTGTCTCTCTTTCCTCTGATTTTGTGGGGCGGGATCAGTAAACAGGATAAGAAAGGTGTTTAACTAGGTGTTTAACTAGGAATATGTATGTTTCAGACCAGGAGAATCTGGTCTGAAAGTTTTCAAAAGACCCACAGGTCACCAGAACATTAAATGTGTGGGAAATCTGACCACTTAAACACAACAGAGAAGCAATATTTCCTGAATGTTTGAAGAAAATGAGTTAGGGAAATGGATGAGCATGTTTTTAAAGACTAATAAATTTAGGCTTTTTTTTTCCTTTGGAAGGAAATGTTTTCTGGACCTTTTATTTACTTTATTTAAAAATATACATTTGATGCAAATTTCATTTCTTTTAATCTTTTCCTCTAACATAATCTTCTAGAACTCAGCTTCAGGAGATATATATATATATATATATATATATATATATATATATATCTGAGAATGATAAGGGGTAACTGAAATTGCCCTCTGAACTATTCAACACCCAGACGCTTTTTGTCTATGTCTAAACATTCATTGATAGAGACATCTACCCATTCATTTCTCAGCATCTATACACGAGCATGTATCCATGTATCTACTTTGTGCCTAATCACTACCAGGCATTCATAAGCATTCATAAGAAATGGAAAGGAATATACATCCTAGCTGAGAGAGAAGACATATTTTTATGGGTTATACATGCATTTGAATGCTCGGTACATCTCTGGAAAGTAGGATAGAGAAAAGGAGATGCAATTGCCTATCTGACATCTCCACTGAGATGTCTCCTAGGCATGTTAACTATGGCCAGAATAGCATTCTTAATTTTCCCACTCCTTACGACCTACTTCTCCAATAGTCCAAGACTTAGGAATCATTCCTTATTTCCTTTTTTTTTTTTTTTTTTGCGGTATGCGGGCCTCTCACTGTTGTGGCCTCTCCCATTGCGGAGCACAGGCTCCGGACGCACAGGCCCAGCATTCATGGCTCACGGGCCCAGCCGCTCTGCGGCATATGGGATCTTCCCGGACCGGGGCACGAACCCGTGTCCCCTGCATCGGCAGGCGGACTCTCAACCACTGCGCCGCCAAGGAAGCCCCCCATGTGCCCTTTTACAGTCATCCTCCCATTTCCTCCCCAAGCTGCCGGCAAATGCTGATCTGTCTTCTGTCCTCATACATTTACCCCTTTGGATCATTTTCATATAAATAGAATTCTGTAATACAAATAGTGCAGTATTTTGTGTCTGCTTGTCTTCACTTAGCATAATGTTTTTACACATGTTAAAACAACCTATGCTGTTATGGTGTCAGTTAATTTCATTGTTGAATATTATGCCATTGGACGTACCCCATTTTGTTTATCCATTCATCAGCTGATGTGAATCTGGATTTTCTCCATTTTGGGGGTATTAGGAACAGTGCTGCCATAATCATCTGTGTACAAGTCTTTGTGCGGATATATGTTTTTATTTATCTTGGATAGGTACCTAGGAGTGAAATTTCTGGACTGTATGGTAAATTTATGTTTAACTTTCTAAGAGCTGTCAAGCTGTTTTCGAAAGTAGTTGCACCATTTTACATTCCCACAAGCAATACATGAAGTTTCCAGTTTCTCCACACCCTCAACAGCACTTATTACTGTCTCTCTTTTGAAAATAGTCATTCTAGTGGGCAAAAATGTCAATATAGCATAGTGGTTAAAATCAGAGATGCTAAGCCAAATTATGTGAGCTTAGATGACAGCTTTGCCACTTACCATCTTGTTATTTAACATTCCTATCTATAGAATGGGGACAATGCTAATATCTATCTCAGAGGATTATTGGAGGGGTAAATGAACTAATATAACTAATAGCTTACAAAAGTATCTGGCACATAGTAAATTCTGTGTGAGCATTAGCCATTATAATAGCTTTGTTATTATGATTTGCAAAGTTATAATGTACGTATAGCCTGTTTGTGGATCATAGTGAGGCTGTGGGAAGCTATTTATGTTCTCTTCATTAAGAGTTTCTTATATGATGCTGGGCTAAGATAGTTATAACAAAATCCAGGCGCTAGAATGTCAAGTTTTATAAAAATCAAACTAAAGATCTTACATATAACTAGAATGGGTAAGACTCCAAATGGCCAGTGACCTATCAGACAATTTCGGTTAAAATTGGGACTTAGATATATCTATTCATGAAAAAAAATGAAAAACTAGTATAGACAAGTTGTTTTCCTACATAAAGTTGCATTCAGTTCTCAATTACTTGACCATAAGGACCTTCTTCCTCCCTTTTCTTTACCTGTATATTTGTACCTTTGATTCCTTTTTTCCTTTGCTTGACTGTTTGGATGATTAATGAATCATTGCGTGCTTCAACCAAGGAATGAATGGAGAAACAGCCAAAGAATGATATTCCCCCTTCTCAAATCACTACAATGCTCATTTTAGACACTTTTCCAGAGAGAACCAAGTCCCATCTTCGTATCAGGTATATTTCTGATGAATAACTTTAGAATATGTTTTGCACGCATGCTACTCAGTTTTTACATATTACTGAAAGCATTTCAGAGCACTTCCCCTGGGTTTCCTGGTATAAGCAGGAATCACTTCTGCATGCTTAGGTTACTGCTGTCCTAATTTCTCCAGGTTCCAGAAAGTCTTTGGGTACCCATTTAATTCTCTCACAGCAAACTCTTCCTACTTGAGAGCACCCAACTTCCTAGCTTCCTGTGTCTCATTCTGGGAGTGAAGTGATCTAGGTTATAGTACACTATTTTCACTTACCTATATTACCACTTATGGTTATAACCAAAGAAATGAACAGTATGAATATAACATTTAACTGTTTCTGTACTGACAGGGTTTTTCTCCATTTCTGAAATTCAGTGCTTTTACAAAATAAGATGAATATATTCTCTTTAAAAAGAAGTAGTAAGGCCAATGGATGAAAGATACATTGAAGTAGATTTTCCACAATATGAGGCAGAATTTGCTTATAATTTTAACTGGATAACTCGTAAGGTCATAAGTTATCTGTCACTGTGAATATAGAGGCTTGATAACCAGATGTGTAGAAGAGATTAGAATCTGGATGAAGTGCCACTATAGGCTACACTACAGTTTGTAGGAGCCCGCTTTCACAGGGTGATAAAACCCAGAAGGAGGGAGAGTTAACTCTCCAGAAGGATGAACTTTAACGAATGGAAGAGAGAAGACCGAAGGGAATGGCAGATAAGTTTTTTCTTCATTTTCCCTGTGATGGATTTTCCCAAGGCACAGTTGTGTTTGTTTGTTTGTTTTTTGCCATACCATGCTGCTTGCGGGATCTTATTTCCCTGACTAGGGACGGAACCCAGGCCACTGCGGTGAAAGCTCCGAGTTCTAACCACTGGACCGCCAGGGAATTTCCCCAAGGCACTGTTTATCTAGTCTGTCTGGAGGCAGTCCACGTGGCCAACTGACTGTAGCTTCTCTTTGCATCTTGTGAAGCAGTGGCCAACTCAGTAACGCATTAACTTGTATTCAAATCGCATCTTCCTCTGTCTCATTTCTAGTTTCTTTTACTCTAACTATCCTAGATTTTACCTTCCAATGAAACATTAGCACTTGACCTTTCCCTCAGGCTCATTTTCAATCAACCTGAGCTAAGACTAGCTACATGCTAGTCAAAAGCTAGAATAGAGGGCTGTAAATTTTGTTTTGAAATTCTTTGTAAATGTATAAAAATGCTAGTGGGGGGTGATGATGATGGTCATTCCTAGCTAACATCTGTGGGGTACTTTTTTGCAGGTACTATTTGAAGTGCTTTACATGTGATAATGTTTAATCCTCATATCCATCCTACGAAGTAGGTATTACCATTATCCCCACTTTACAGATAACAAAACCGAAGTATAAAAAGTTCACACACCTATTAAAGCCGAGGTCATATAGCTAACGAACAGCAGAGCTAGGATTTCACTCTAAGCAGTTTAATGCATTTTCATCTGTGTTGAAACATACATCAGTAAGACCTCAGTCTTCTGAGGTCCCCTGTGCTTAGCTGGCAATTCTGAGGCTGATATCATTGCCTGTGTAGCCGACTCTGGACAAGGCCACTTGGGTCCTTGCCACACTTTTATGATTAGAATGTGGTCGCTAAAGAGCTGAGATCCACTTGCTTTCAAGAATGCGTGCTTGGGGCATCAGACTCGCTACCTCCCAGGCTACTTAGCTCACATGTTCAAAAGGAAGCATCGTAAAACACACACTTGGTTGCACCAAAGTTTCTCCTATCTTCCTGCGTAGAGGTTTATTACAGAGACCTGTAATAAAACAGACTTTTATTTTATGCTTAATTCAGGGCATTTGTAGTTTCACCTGGCATCATTTTTACCCACCATCATACACTGCACATTACATCCATCCTGCACACAAACAGACATGCCCACGCTCAGGCTCATTATACTTATGTGACTATTGGGGCTGTACTACAAAGGTTCCTACCTTGTGTTGTGTAAGATACTTACAGCTGAGAGTGACCTATACTTTGGTTTTGCCTTTCTCTTGCTCTATTTAAAATAATAACCACAGAATCTCTTTCAACATAAGGTCATCTGGGTCAATGGACAGAACACAGAGGATCAGATCACCTGCCATAATTGCAAATTAATGCTCTCCTGGTAATGCATTAACTACACACTATTGATCTACAATTGAATCACAGAAGAACTACTGAGAAGTGATTTTACTTTCCGATTTTTTTGTGCTTTTATTGCTTTCTCCATAATGCATTTTTCTTTCAACTGGAATTTTCTCTAATTGTCTCCATTTTTAACTTCCCACAGTGAGATGACTTCTAACTTGTAATTAGAATCTGTAAAAATTCATGTCTCTGTCTCAAAAGGCTTTTGGAAATCTACTGAACTGTAACTTTGATGCCATAAAACACGTACATGATGCACAGATACATACTTCTAGAGAGCCAAGCTTTTGAATGATTTTTTTAAACTTAGATAAAACAGAAATCCATTTGGTCCTCTATCTGAAATTACAATTTGTTGAATAGTCTTCAATAAAATATTCAAAATTTTCCCTTAAAAGCATTTTGCTTGGGAGCATTGATGATGTGATTTCCCTTCCTTGAGCAAACTTTTAACATGTAAGTAAACCGTTTCTATCAGATACATTTTTTTAAGGAGTGTAAATGTGAGAGCATGATGAAAAAATCCAGTAAATATTTATACACATCTGCACAGAATACTTCTGACAAAATCCAGATTTCCTCTTGTTTGTGGCAAACTCAATTGATAAAAATTCTTCTACTGAGTGGAGCTGATCATAAATTTCAATGCTGAATTTGAGCATGCTCCTAGTTTATACAAAGGTCATCTGGCCTAAGCCTGGTTTCTGAATTGTGAATTAGGAGTCACTTGAACTGGAGACTGAAATTTCCTGACAGAAATTTCCTGTACTTCTCATACACCTTAAACTTATCACTGATTTTTTTTAAAACTTCTAAATGGGAGACATAGTTGTGATTTCTAAGAAAAGTCTTTTAAGAATGTTTTAGGCCTATAAGGACTTTGATATTTTACTGTAATTTCTTTCATAATCACTATTTGCATGAGTCCTAATCGATACTATGAAAATAAATGTGCATCCAAATTATTTGCTTATTCTTTAATCCTCAGTAAATCACTGTCATCTGTAGCAAGAAAACCTCTAATAAATGTCAATTACATGACTAAAATTACATGATCTTAGTACTCTTTCTTCTAGGAGTTTATAATGAGAGACCAACACAATCAGAGTTCATATGCATTTTCCAACCAATCTGAGAGCTGGACCAGGGTGCTGGAGCCTCCCTGATGTGCCAGGCATCGCTGGATGGCAAGAGGTTGGCAGGATCAGAGAGGCTGGATCAGGAGGGAGGCACTAGACGTACTGGGACTCTGAATCATGATACTTCCTTTAACATATTAAATATTTCTCACAGCAACCCAATAAGGTAGATACTATAACTTCTATTATACAGATGAATCAATCAAGGTTTACAGAGGTTAAATAATTAGCTTAAATTTATTTAGTTATAAAATGGTGAGTCCAGGAGTTGAGCAAAGAATTGTAGAACTTCAAATCTCCTTCTCTTAACTACCGTAATATACATGGCAATACAACCAGATCTGGATACATAACAGAGGCACACAAATACTGTCAAGAATCTTCAAGACTAGAATAAACAAAGGTTTCTGAAAAACACTAGGGACCAACAACAGGCTTTCTTAACTGAATGCATTAAGGAACTTGAGACACTGGTTGGCAAGATAAACGAAACAAAACACCACATATTAGACAATGATATAGAGGTATACGGCAGAACTGTTCAGCTTCAATTTTACCACACTAAGAAGAGATCCAACTAACCTTCTTAAGACAGCTCTCAGAGCTCAGTTATACCTTTGGTGCCTAACAGAGTCGTCCTCCCTCTTCCTCTACCTTAGACACATCCTGTATTAAGATCAGAGAGTGAATAAACAAATCTTCACATTTCTAATCTTTGAAGATGGTTAGAAATAAGACGTTTTCAAGGCTACTCCATAAGAAATGAGCTAGGTGTTCATATTTTAAATACTGCCATGTTATACCCAAAACAATATTTGTAATAAACAGGACAGGTGAAAATTCATATTTGTATGACAATTATTTGTAGTGCACAAAGGCATTTTCTTCTTCATACTTATTTCTTCTCTCACAAAATAGAAAATTAACTCTGTAGTATGCTCTAAGTAAAAATAATTTGTTAAACACACATATTGCAAAATTGTAGGATTTATTTTAATTCACAGAGTAAAATGTCTTTTGGAATGTTCTAATGTAAATAAATCCAGGTTACCGTGACCAAAAAAAACAAGAAATGAAAGAAAAGAGAAGAAAAGTGATAAAGAATTGGGATAGCACATACAAAGCAAAATAGTAGAGTACAAAATTGAATGTCAGGCCTGGGAACTCCTAGGGAGGTAGGCACTTATGAGAAACCAACTGTGAAATGTCTTTTTGTGGTCTGTATTTTCATTTTTTCTTGTAAGAGAAATATTTAGAATCTTTGTGGTCTGTACTTTCATTTTTTCTTGTAAAAGAAATACTTAGAATGGCACAATCTATTCTGATCTGAACTCTTGGGGAAAAAAATTCAAATATATTAAGCATGTGATAGAACTGAATGATTCCGGAAAGGGATTTGTGCTAGTCTGATTTTTAGATTCATATCTAATAACATTTTTGTTGTATAGAAAGTTGATGATGATGTTCTACCATTAACAGAACATGTACTGGGAGATATGTTTTTTTCTAGAAGTGATGGATTTGTGTTGATAGAAACACATTTTTGGGGACCATCATCCTTGGAAACAGTAAAAAAAATACTTGCAAGGCAAGGATGAGGGAGGCTGGCTGCAGCCCTAGAAGAGAGGAGAGTTGAATCACAAAGGATAAAAACCATAAATTAAAAGTGAACCATGTGCTCTCGAAGTTCAAAGTAGAAAGGGCCCACTGAGCATTTATTTGCTCCTGGATTTGTGGAGAGAGAGAAGGGTATGGTGTCAGACTGTGAAAATGTAAAGACCTTGTCACTCTTTAATAGCTTCCCATTAAACAGAGAATAACATCTAAAATTTTTATCGTGGCCTACAGTACCCCACAGGAACCACCTCTGCCTGTGACTGCCCCTTCATCTCCTATCATCCTCATCTCCGCTGTGTCTTTCTGTCCTGAAACAAGACAAGACTGCTCTCACCCTTGTGCGCCAGGCCTTTGTATTTATGATCTTGCTCTTCCTTGTGCCAGGAGGACACTTTTCTCCCAGACCTCTGCATGGCTGACTTCTTTTTCTACTCATCCGAATCTGGGCTCGATTATTGTATCACTCCTTTGAGGGGGCTTCTAGCATGCAAGGTTCCTAAAAGCATTCTCAGTTGTCTGAAAACATCCTTGTACCCTTGGGGCTAGAACTATGCCTGGCACATAGTGGGCACCCACCACGTGATAAATGAAGATGTCATCTGATGTGAGTTCACTGAGGACATCATTTCCCTTTTACTAAATATCATATCTCAAATACAACTAAGATCACATCAACATTTACTGGGAAGCTACATCAATATGCTATTTTTGTTGACCTTATTGTGAATTAAATCCCTCCACAGCTTTTCTACAAAATCTTCTCTTTGCCATAGTTACCTCTATTTTAGATGTATAATTAAGTTTTTGCACCCAAGGATGTGTCTTTATATTTATCAACAACCAGCTTTAACTTCTTATAGGGTATGAGTCACATATGTGTCTCTTGCTTTTCCTGAAGCTACATTGGAACTTACTCTGCCTCCCTATTTCACGTTACTTAAAAATTGATTAACTGGATTTCTACGTTTTCCCCAAACAGAACTCAGGAGCCCTAAGTTAGTCAGCTTTCTAGAAATCTCATGATTTCCTTTACTCAGCACACGAGAAAACTTATTAGAATTTAAAGTAATTTTGGAAACTGAAGAATTCAGGGATAAATTATTTAAGAAGGAGTAAGCAGTTCACCTGGAAAATTATAAGACTGGGGTAAACAAATGATACACAGGTGTAGTTCAAGAGTTGAGAATGAATCATCAGTTAATAAGTCAAGGACAGAGCATGCATTCACGTGTTTGTGAATGATGATGAATTCCTTTTTCATTTTCTAGAACAATTTCTTGAGCACAATAACATGGACGGTAGGAGATGCAGAGACAAATCATGGGGTAGAAATCAGGAAACATGGTTTCTAATCACACCGGTTAGCCAACTGGTGAAACAAAGTTAAGGTAATTACAAATTTGCAAATCTACAAAATAGGGTTAAAAATGCTTATTGATATGCCCTGAGCTTTGTAAGAGCCAAATGAATTAATAACTAGAGAGGACTTTTTGAAAAACAGATGGTAATTCATCATGAATATTCTTTACAATATATTTGCTATGGCCTAGCATTTTCTAATAACTCTCTATTCAGTCTGAATTCTGAACCCTAACTTAGTACCAAAATGAGTCTCTAAAATATTGAGGTGGATTTTTAAACAAATACACAATTATACACATCTAAATTAGTTTGGGTTTTTCAAAATAATGTTGGTGGATGTTGGCACTGCTCAGAATAATTTTGTTACACATTTTCTTGAACAGCTTATTAAAGTCAGTTTATGGACTGACAGAAAAGGAGACTCATGACTTTGTATACCTAACTCAGTTCAACAACCAACGTTGTTCACTTGGCTTGGCTCTCTTTAGCTTTGTTTACAGGAAATGAGATCCATTCTCAAAGTATGAAGAGTAGTTACTGATGGTATTGAAAGTACATTAGCTCCCAAGTGACTATTTCTAATAGTCATTTGGGGGGATAAGTTATGGAATGATTATTAAAAAATTAGTTATGTTAAATCACAATTCATTTCAAATGATAAATTGATAAATTGGAAAGATTCAGAGAAAACCAACATAGAAAACACAATGTTTGGAAAATAATGTGTGAAATAAGAATATCTAAACAACTAGGATTTTTTTTTAAACTGAAGAATAAAAAGGTAAATAGTAGTTTAAAACTTTGGTCAGACATATGAAGATTCTTTGATGAAGAAGTGAAACTAGTAATTAACCATAGCTCTGCATACAATGCAAAAAGGAAAAGACAATATAAAGGATCTGGCCAGAGTTGGGAAAAAATTTAGCCAAGGAAGTTTATACAAGATCAGAAATGTCATATGGCTAATTGCAAACATCTTAGCTAACTCATGGTTATTTTCTCACATAAAATAGTCATTGTGCAGTAGAGTTACTTTTTCTTATAGTAAAACTGTCATTCAAAAAGATTAGATTTAATTTCAATTAATTTCTTTTGAATCTAGATATTAATCGTTCTATCAAGTGGCGAATGTGTAATCATTCGAAAGCCTAGCAGGTTTCCATTTAATTTCCTCTGTTTGCTTATAAACAACATTGTTGCACTGCAATCAAGATACTTTTCAAAAATTAAAACCTCTTCCATTAAAGACACCATCCATTAAAGTAATTTAAAATAATGCAATAACTGACACAGTAATTTGAATTTCACTGAATGGATACTATTTTTTTCCTATATATTATTCTACAAATATAGGGTTTCTATTTTTTAAAATAACTACTTGCATATTGTTCTTAACACTGTACATGAAACACTCATTAAAGCTAGGAAACAAGAAACTGCATAGTGGAAAGAAAAACGTGTCTATTTTAACTAGCTATGTGAAATAATTCTGACGCCATTTAAAATAACTTTGAATGGTATCAACTATTCTTCCTTCATGTATCATAGCCTGACTTTAATGATGATGATTAATGATGATTAAATAAAAAATAATTGAATAAATATATTTTCTGCTTACCCAATAAGAATTTAAAATATAGTACGCAAAACTTTTACCACCTAAAGACCCCATCTATATAGCTGAAGCACTGCAGTCTTCCTGTGCATTATGACCAAGAGAGAATGTCCATAATGCATCTGCACTCATGTGGAAATAGTGTCATCGTGCTGCTTCAATTACCCCTTTTTCTCTAGTTTCAATAAAATAATACATCTCTTGATCACATTAAAAAATTCCATTTAGCTTGAACTAGCTCCATCAGAGCAGCTAATTATTGTCAAAAATTGATTTGGTTATATAATTCTAGTGAGTGTCTGTCACATGACCATGACTCACAGAAAATGCCCACTATACTCTCTCTTTCTGCTGTATTTCAGGATTTTCTATTAACTTCAGTGAAACCCATACAAAAGAAATGGAATAAAAAAACCCACCCATACAATCTCAATGAAGGCACAGGTCATAATTGTACATGAATGAACTTCCTATAATTTCTGATGTCCTGAATCAAAGTCCTTAAAAGATTGAATTGTAGTGGCAATATCATTAAATTAAATTATAGAAACCCAAAGTAATTCAGTGAAAAAAAAGGTAGCATAGTACTTATATCCTCTATCTATATACAATAGAGGAGAGTGAACATTTTGTGATGAAACCTATTACTAAAAGCAACTGACTCCGTCTGGGTTTTGGTTGCAATAGAAATCCCTAAATAGTTTTTATTAACAGAAATTGTAGACTAGTACTTAAATCAGATGAAGGGGATATAGAATTCATTCTGAAGGCTAGATCTGGGACAAACAACTTAAACTACAAGTTTTAAAAAAAGCCAGTGTTAATTTATTAATCTTTTCAAACTGTTTTAAAGAGAAATTATTCAAGTTGTTTATTTACTATGCTTTTCCTGAATAACTAATTGGCAGCCAGAAGCAAACTTCCTTTTTTCAGAGTAGCCTTTCAAAAGATTTAAGACCTCAAGAGTTTATGAAGAGCTTGAGAATGTAATTTAACAAACAGGTATTTATAAATTTCAGTGTTCGGTATCTTAATTTTTTTTTTTTTTTTTTTTTTTTTTTTTGCGGTACGCGGTCCTCTCTTTGTTGTGGTCTCTCCCATTCCGGAGCACAGGCTCCGGACGCGCAGGCTCTAGACGCACAGGCTAACCGGCCATGGCTCACGGGCCCAGCCGCCCCGCGGCACGTGGGATCCCCCCAGACCGGGGCACGATCCCGTGTCCCCTGCATCGGCAGGCGGACTCCCAACCACTGCGCCACCAGGGAAGCCCGGTATCTTAAATTTAATAATAATTTTCACTTAGAATTTTTATAGATCTAACTTGCATATTCTAACTAATGAGAGCCTATCAAAAAAGATGAAAAATAAGATTTCAAAAACACTGGGGTTCACTTAAATAAATTAGAAGTTAGTTGGGTTGACTGACAAAGTAGTAAGAGCAGCTACCCAAGAATACACACCCATAATTAGTTTTGAACCTTATTTCTTGGCCAAAGTGTTGCATCTGGTTCTGTTGTAATAGTCATTTTTACTCCAAAGTTCCAGGGAAATGATCTGGAATACTCAAATTATTGTCTAGCTAACTCCTTAGTTTTTATATAAAACATTAACTGAAGCATTTTTAAGGTAGGGTTATTGGATGCTTTACCACTGAAATGTTAAAATCCTCAGCAAAGTAAGTTGTAGAATAAGGTAATAGAAATAAACAGTGCCAATGAGAAATGGTACATTCCTAAAAAATTGTAAGAAGACTTCAAAAAGCAAAAAATTTCCCATTAAAATGCAGCCTAGGGCTTCCCTGGTGGCGCAGTGGTTGAGAGTCCGCCTGCCGAGGCAGGGGACGCGGGTTCGTGCTCCGGTCCAGGAAGATCCCACATGCCGCGGAGCGGCTGGGCCCATGAGCCATGGCCGCTGAGCCTGCGCGTCCGGAGCCTGTGCTCCGCAGCGGGAGAGGCCACAGCAGTGAGAGGCCCGCGTACCGAAAAAAAAAAAAAAAAAAAAAAAATGCAGCCTGAAACCTAAAAGGCATTTTCCATTTTTAAACTGCAAGGTGGTCTAAAGTATTTTGTGATTTTTATATTTCAGTTAAACTCTCAATTAGCAAAAATTTAAGCAAGTGATGCTATAACCTAAGTGTTTTAATTCAATAAAAATTTCCCTAATTCCTCGCCTTCAGTTTTTTATACAAATATTACCTTTGCAATGAGACCACTTTTTCACAGCACATATCATCTTACATACCGGATAATATACTTATGTTTCATATTTATTATATCTTTGTCCTCACTAGAATGTAAGCCCCATGAGGTGATGGGCTTTTGTCTGTTCTACTCACAGAAGTATGTATTCCAAATTTCTAGAATAGTGCTAGGCATGTAGATTCTCAATAAATATTTACTGAATGAATAAATGAATGAATGCTTCTCTGTGGTACAAACTGATTAACAAGAAAAGAATGTTCTATCACACTTATCAAACTTATGAAAAAAATTTTAGTTTTCCATTTTTGAAATGTCAATACTTTTTCTAAAGTCACATAGAAGGTCATGGTTATTAAATTCACTTAAAAATTGAATTCGAAATTGCTACTTTGAGAATAAATCCTTATTCCAGTAGTGCACTCACCTAACTACATAGTTTATTTATGTGCATCAAGAAAATCAGAATCAAAATATTTAATTTATATCACTATTTCTGTTTATTACTTCTCTTTCTAAACTCCAGTATAACAGCACCATCACACTATTTAAATACGTATCATCTGTCTGATTATGTCTTGTAAAAAAATGTATCTTGTCAGTGCATACTTTACATCTGAGTAGAAACAGAAAGCTAGATTTGATAGTATTCCACCTTAAGTTATATAAGTGGATGAGCTCTTCAAGGGAAATATTATAGAACCAGAGAAGGGGAATGAGGTGGGCAGTTAAGAGCCAGTGAACAAATGGCAACAGAGAAATGGGAAGGTGATGATGGAGGGATTTAGGGCCTTGAGGTGTACAAAAAAGATTTGAACCAACTGCCAGAGGGAATTTGATGGGAAATTTTTTTTAAAAGATGAATAAAAACTGATGCTTACCAGCACACCAAGGCCCAGCTGACATTAAACACTGTGAATTTGGAGTAAATTCAATTGGCAAAGTTACCTGAATTTCTCTAATAATATTCAGCATCCCAGAAGTATAGAAAATGAAAGGTTAGATTAACCCAGGACTAGGGCGTGGAACAGGGTAAAATTCAGTTACAATGGAAGAGAGATAGAAATATTATACATTCTCCACCCCATTCAAATGCCAAGCCAAAATTGTATACTCAGGGATTTTCCCACTCATAACTATCCTGAATATATCTTAATACTGATTTTAGTTCAAACTTTAGCTAAAATTGGTTTAAAAATATTTTCCGACTGAATTAAAACGTGACTAAAGCTAATGACACATAATTGATACATAATTTGTAATTTTTTATCAGTAAAAGCCTACGTGTGGAAATTTACCTTTTTAACAACATCAACTGGGAGTCAATATTTTACATGGCTGGGAAGTTTCTGGGCCATTCCTAGCCAGAGCTGAAGGGGCAGTGCTTTGGCAGCCACTTTTTAATACCATGTTAACCTTCTCATCCCCTCTTCATAATCTGGTTTAAAAAAATGACGGACTTGGGCTTCCCTGGTGGTGCAGTGGTTGAGAGTCCGCTTGCCGATGCAGGAGACACGGGTTTGTGCCCCGGTCCGGGAAGATCCACATGCCGCAGAGCGGCTGCGCCCGTGAGCCATGGCCGCTGAGCCTGCGCGTCCGGAGCCTGTGCTCCGTAATGGGAGAGGCCACAACAGTGAGAGGCCCGCGTACCACACACACACAAAAAAAAGATAAAAAATGACAACTCGAGCATACTCATTTAAAAAATACATTCAACAAATATTTAATGTGTTTTTCCTATACCCTGGTCAATATATCAGATGACCAGTGTTCTAGGATGAGGCCTGGCATGAAAAGATACATTGAGCCAAACAGATTTCCTCTTTTGAAAATCTGAGCCAACAGATACTAAGCTGGTGAGGTATTTCATGTAGAAGGTGGAGCTGAAAGACCACCATGTCGAATGGGTCCATGATGAGCATGTGCTAGGCAGAAGTTCAGAGGAGGCAGGAACAAGGAGTAAGTCCTGAAGACAAAGGATTGAACAGAGCTATAGATTCCTTTGAGGGAGAAATCACATGGCTCACAAAAGAGATGGAAAAGGTCTCTGCCCAGAACAGCCCCATTGGTTCTTGCAGTTCCCATCTCCATTCGCATATAGAATACAATAGACTTCATTTTCTTCAAGTAGTTTGAGTGAGTCTCTGCTTCTTGATCCAAGATGAGCCTAAGCAGAAACTGCAATTTGAGCAATTATTTCACCACACGTTTTTATGAGGACACAAAGTACTCTATATATTTATATATCAGGGTCCATAAACTGAGTGCACATCTGTGTTTGGAGCATATCATGTTACTTATTTTATTACGTTCCCACATTTCTTCTCTTCTTTGAATCCTTACTCTAAGAATTAACTTGTAGCCTGAACATGTAAGCTTTGAGTAGATGGGGAAGATCTGCCTATTACTGCTACTCCACCTTAGAGGTTCTGGGAGGGGGACAGGCAGTATGACCAGTTGGAAGAGCATTGGCTTTGCAGTCGAGAAACTCAAGGTTTTAGTTCTGGCTTTAGTGCTAGTCATGTGACTTTGGCTACACTACTTTCATCCTCCAAGCCTAAGATGATGTCAAAGAAGTATAAAATGATTTCACTCTCAGGTAGGCATGGAAATACTGTATCTAGCAGTAGCTAGAATCAGCACACGGTAGACAGTCAACAATTACCACCCCTCATGTGTGACTCGCCCAAGCTTACATGTCTGGAAATGAGCAGGAGTCCTTTCTGGAACCCACTCATAATGCATTTTTATACTTGAGTTCATGTATTCCTCCATGTTCATGAAAACAAATTCAGGTGATATTCAAGCCTAGACATCCATTATCTTCCAGATTCTTCTTGAAGATACTGCTCTGTATTCTCCCTTCATTTCTGATGCCCACAAGTCCCTTCTTTTACCATTTCCCTTCTTCTTAAGGAAATTCCTTCAGTCATTCTTTTAGTTATGCTTCCTGGAAATAAATTCTTAGTATTTCTTGAGTTAAGAATGTCTTGTTTTAGCTTTCCTTTTTGAAGGAAATAGGATTATGGGTTGATAGTTCTTTTCTTTCAACAGTTGAAAAATTTTGTCTCACTTTCTGGACTTGATGGTTTCTGATGATGAGAAATCTATTGTCATTATAATTGTTTGCTCCTTATAGGTAAGATGTCATTTTTTTCTTGCTTTCAAGGGTCTTTTGTCTTTAGTTTTCAGAAGTTTGATAATGATGTGTTTTGGTATGGGTTTCTTTGGATCTCTCATGTTTGAGATGCATTCAGCTTCTTGAATCTTGTAGGTTTATTTATGTCTCTTACAAAACTTGAGAAGTTTTCAGACATTATTTCTTTTTCATCCCCTCCTTCTGTGACCTCTCCTCTGGCACTCTGATAACATGAATATTACAACTTTTGTTACACTCCCACAGTTCCCTGAGTTCATTGTTTTCCTTTCTGTCTTTTTTCTCCCTGTTTTTCAGATTGGTTAATTTCTACTGCTCTATCTTCCAGTTCACTGATTATTTCTTTGTCCTCCCCAGTCTTTTGTTGAACCCATCAACTGAGTTTTGTATTTGTTATTATATTTTTCAGTACTGAAATTTCCATTTGGTTCTATATAACTATGTCTTTTTTGAGACTTTCCATATTTTCCATTTGCTTCAAGCCTGTTTGTAATTGCTTCTTAGAGCAACTTTATGATGTCTGCTTTAAAAATCTTCATCAGATCATTCTAAATCTCTGTTACTGCTATCTTGGTATTGGCATCTATTAATTGTCTTTTACCATTCAGCTTGAGGTCTTCCTGGGTCTTGGGATGATGAGTGACTTTCAATTAAAACATTGACATTTTGGGTATTATGCTAAGGGATTCTTCATCTTATTTAAACCTTTTGTTTTAGCTAGCATTTTTGGATACCATTCTGGTAGAGGAGGGCAAGGATGCTGCCTCATTACTGTCCAGATGCCCTACTTGTCCTCCTTTGACACCTGAGGGACATAACTCCTTGTTACTGCCAAGAGAAGATAGGAGCTCTGGCTCCCCTCTAGGCCTCATCTGACACCAGGGGGCTGTGACGGGGCGGGGACAGAGTGGCCTTGTTACTGCTGGGTGGTGATAAAAATCCTGACTCTCGGGCTTCACTGGTGGTGCAGTGGTTGAGAGTCCGCCTGCCGATGCAGGGGACACGGGTTCGTGCTCCGGTCCGGGAAGATCCCATATGCCACAGAGCGGCTGGGCCCATGAGCCATGGCCACTGAGCCTGCGCGTCCGGAGCCTGTGCTCCGCAACGGGAGAGGCCACAGCAGTGAGAGGCCTGCGTACCGCAAAAAAAAAAAATCCTGACTCTCCATTAGACTTCCTCTGACAAGGCCCCGGGGGGGAGGAGAAGGGACACCTCATTACTGTCAATGGGGTGGAAGTCCATGCCTCCCACATATGGGAGCTCATTATTGCCCAGGAGCGATGCTGGGTGCCTTGTTACAGCCTCCTGAGGCTGGAAGTAAGAGACCCATGCTTGTCCTTTGCTTGTGTGGACAGGTGTGGCGCTGCAGTTTTTAACCTGTGGTGTTTGGCTAGAGAAGAGCAGTTACGGTCAAAAATTTTCTGTCTTGCTAGGCTGTCTTTTCCTGGTTCTCTGGCTAGAAAGCATAGGGGTTTTTTGTCTGCACCTATTGTTTCTGGGTGGCTAGCTTCTTTGGCTCCAAGTCTGGGATATATGAGGCAAAAAGAAAACCCAGGAAATTCTCCACTGTGTGGTGCCTTAGGTCCTGAGATTCCTAGCCAGACTGCCTTCTCCCCTCCTTTCAGAATCTCTTTATGTTCGTTCTAGATATATAAAGGTTTTTAACTGTACTTACTCAGAAGCATAGGGAAAAGTACACCTACTCCATCTTCCTGGAAGCAGAAGTACTCCTCCATGAGCATTCTGATATATGTTATTTCCAATTTATATTTTATAACAGGATGTTAATTCTGATTGTTAAATTGGCAACACAAGATACTGCACTCCACTTTCTTGCCAGAGAATATAAGTGATGCTAAACACTCTGCTCCCCAATTACCATCAATGTTAGGTAGTAAGCAGCCATATTAAAGTGGGATTTACCTCAGAGGTCACAGTCTAGTCCTCACATGAAAAATTTTACCTGGGTCATGTCAGACCATCCAAACCTGCATATCTGGTCCCTGAGAGAAATGCTCATGCTATAAAGTGCTGAGGCACTGTACTGCATCTATGTTGAACAACATTATAATATAAAAAGCAAGTGTATAAATAATAAAAAATTAAGTCATTTCTAAGTTATTTGTAGAGGGCTAATAAGAGTATGATGGGGCTTCCCTGGTGGCACAGTGGTTGAGAGTCCGCCTGCCGATGCAGGGGACACGTGTTCGTGCCCTGGTCCGGGAAGATCCCACATGCCGCAGAGCGGCTGGGCCCGTGAGCCATGGCCGCTGAGCCTGCGCGTCCGGAGCCTGTGCTCCGCAGTAGGAGAGGCCACAACAGTGAGAGGCCCGCGTAACGCAAAAAAAAAAGAGCATGATGTACTACATCTCAAAGTATCACTTTATGAAGACAATGGATGATTTTCCCTCAGCTTTGTACCACAAGAAGGTAAACAACCAATTCATTTCTATATTTTGAAAGCTGTGATTTCTTTGCTTTGGCTACCAGGAAGTTCACAGTCAAGTTTGTTAATGCCTCTAGTACCATATGGCATAGATTGTGTGTGTTGGTCTTGCCCCTGACTTCTGTTATTTTTCGATCAAGATTTTACTTTTACCCAGAGTTCCTCATATATTTGGGTTTTTTTTTTTTTTCATATACTTGGTTTTTATCCAGTAGTACAGTATACATTTTGGAACGTGATCTCATTTATTTTAGAAACATACAGGTGAACAAATATGTTAAAAAAAAAATAGAGGGTTTGTAAGCCCTCAAAAGGACAGGAAATGAACCTCAGGTTTGTTCTCAACTCGTAATAGGAACGTAATGAGTGCCACGCTTTTGATCCCGCAAGGCCTCTTTCTCAAGAGACCCTACAAGAACATACTTGTCACATCATTTTCACTTTATTTGTTAGACGGAGTTTTGTGAAGGGACAGACAAACACAAGTACTACCTGGAGGACCGAAGCACCACTGTGGAGAAACTGAAGACCACTTTCAGCTGAGTCAATTCCACCAGTGGCCAAAATGGGAAATCCAGGCAAAGCGCGAGCAATGGTGGTCACAGCTCTCAAAGCAATAGGTCTGATGGCTGTGCCTACAGAAAATGAGGATGATCAATGGTTAGTATATTGACCACTAGAGCATATTGCCTTATAATCACTATCATGTGATGGCAGTGTTGTACTAGACAAAATTCAATTTTATCTCTACTTAAGATATATACGTATATAATATACAAGCATTGCTATGTTTCAAAGTATGTTAATTTTTAAATGGATATGTACTTATTTTAAGGACTTTGATGCTATTATTGCATGCAGGCATGTTATGCAAGCGGGTATAGCAACTCTAGGACTCTCACGTAAAATACATACATATCACAATTTGATATACAGTAATGTGTAAAAGATTGTACGGAACACTTGAGCATCTGTTTTAAAAAGAACAAGGAATAGCAGATTTTGTAAAAGAAAAACAATCACATACAGTGCATAAATAGACATACAGCTCTGTTATGTTTCCGCGAAGTATAAAGCAGCTGGTGTGAATAGAGATACTGCAAAAACAAGCAAGGTGCTGATGAACTTACAGATTCCATATTGCATTTTACATGTATTTCCCAAAATCTGATAGTGATTTTACTCAAACATAGTAAGCCTAATCTGATTTTCAATACATTAGAACATTTTAATCAAGTTAAAGAGAATTTACTAGAATTCAGTAATTAGAGTATGCGTTTGAGTTTGTATACATTATTTAACCAAACATTACCAATACATTATTTGCTAATTGTAATAAAGGCTGTATGGATGGACAGAACACTCTGAGGTCACTTTTTACATGATCACACTGTATAAGGCTGCTTAGACTCTCAAGGGTTAACCCAATTGGGAGTAAATTAATGCTCTCATAACATAGTAATATAATTTGATATTTCAGGTGTACACTCATAAGTCAACGGTCCTTACAGGCATTTTCTGAAGTAAAAATAGTTATTTTTGTGCAACAATGTGGCATTGCTTCAAATAAGGGCTCTACAAACAACAAAACAAGCAAAGGGTAAAATAAGCCTCATGTGGTGCATACTTTGGCATCTCCTCTACCACCACAAGCATCCTTACCAGCATTCTCAATATGTATTAATTGGTGCTCCTATTAAGGAAGCACAAAGAGCTTTCATTAAAATCAGTGGTTTTCTTTTTATCCTGTTCATTTCAGATGAAACTGAATTTACGTGTAAACTAATGCTTTAGCACTCAACACCAAAAATGTTTGTGGAAATGTCTACTTGGCGCTCCCACACCTAAAAAATCTTCCTCTAGATAGCAGTGTTTCTTAGTCAAGAATATTCAATGCTGACACTTCAGGATTCCATAACTGACATTTAAATACAAGGTAGTAAGTTAGGGCAAATTAGAAACTGAACATCAATATTTCTATTTCAAAATATTTATCAGCAACTTCTTCTTAGTCTATATGTTTTAACCATAAAAAAGGCTAACATAGTGGACAGGAGAATGCATGGAAAGAATACACACACATATTTATAGAAACATATCTTTAGCTATACTAAAAAGAAATTCAATAGTAAAAGTTAGAGGAAAGCATTTTTAAAGGAAGTTGTAACTTAAATAAACCTTTTAGACAGACATACAGCTATCTTGGCATAATATAACTGATATGTTCAATATATGCTAAGTTGATGGCTCCTTTACACACATGTTACTTTGAAGTAATAAAGAAATATTGGGATTCTTTTTTTTCTTATTTAGTTGACCCTGGAGAGTAAAGGAAATTTTTGCTAAGCAGATAAATAATTTATTTCTAACTGCACTGTTAGAAGACTATCATTAACACTAAGGGGTAAAATTTCAAAGTGGTACACAGGGATTTGGCCACATATTCCAATTGATATTAATGGACATCAAATGGCAAAATCCCAGAACACAGCTTTGAAAATTTAACCAGTTACATTTAAAGGGCAACATTATTACACAGGTATTAAAAAAACATCAGCAAATCCTCAGTGGCATTTGAAGATGTTCAATTAGGTCAATAAGACATTTTCTATTTGATGTTTTTCTTCTTTTTTAAAACTTTTCTAATTTACCGAATGAACATGAAAACCTTTCAAACTAATAAAGGTATCTTTTCAAAAATTAAAAGTAATTATGTTCTCTGAGGAAATGGGATCCAAAAATGAAGAAATGGATCCTTCTGTTGCTGGGTAATAGTAAATTCAGTTTTAATTTCCATTATAAATTCCATTTGATTGGTTTTCTTTATAACTCAATTGATTTAGTATGAAATATAATCTACCTGTTCTCAGCATTTTTATGGGGAATAGATTTTAAAAATGACTTTTATTCACCATGAAAGGTTTTTGGAAGGAAACTGAAGGTATGTAAAAGGATCTTTCTAAATTGTTATACAGAAATTTCTTTTTAGTTTTAAAGTGACAGAAATGAAAAAATAATAGATTCAATATAAAAATAAAACTTTTGGTGTGAAAGAAATACATATATCGATACCATACGAGATTGTACATGTTAATTAAAATGCATACAGATTTCCAGAATCACAGTTATTGAGATAAGAGTTTTTAAAACTTTGTCACTGCTACAGTAATTAATGATTTTAGACCAAAGACCAGGGAGGAAGAAGCCAGTTGAGAAGCTCAAGGAATTAAATGTGGACTCCATCCTAAAGGAAGCAACAAGGTTTAAATCAAAAATTGAAATCCTATAAGCTTAAATTAATTAATAGGCAACGTGCAATTTAAATTAAGCCTTCATCTACATGAGGAAACCAGATGAACCTGATGGGAAATTAATTACATCAGCCTTTCTGTTTCAACAGTGTGGGAGGTGCCAATGAAAGTCAGCCATTCTGAATCCCCACATTTTGAAACAAGCTGCAGGTTCAAACAAACAAAAAGTGAACTAGACCTTTGAGTTCCAACATTGCTGTGAAGAGTCCTGATTTGTGCCAAAGTGACCCTAGCAGAAAACCTGGGGGACTAGAATGAACTTTTGGTATCTAATCAATCGAGGCCCTCCATATAGTCACATCCTAAAATGCAAATCAGTATGTTGAATTCATAGATCTTTGATAAACTTCACATTACATTTGATTGATTCATGATCTAGAAAAACATTTCAGTAAGCCAGAGATGTTGAATTCAAAGGTAACCAATCTGAATTCAATGATTTTATTTTCTTAAGAAAATACTTTCTTATTTTAATTGCAATTTCAAAAACGCCACCATTAGTAGTAGTATTACATATTGATATGCAAGTAAGAATTAATGTATTATGACTTAGGTTCCTTACTCAGGCCTCATTTATCCAGTCATCTGTTCATCTGTCTATTCAAGAAATATTAAGCACCTGTGCCTTCTTTTAAAAAAAAGGTAATTGTAACTGAATTGGAAAAGCTTAAAAGACAATCTCAGGTAATCAGTTTATGTTGTAACCATATTGTCACCCAGGGTGGATACCCAAAACACCAGCCTCAGTGATCTTAGGAGGTAATAAGAGTTCAGTTATTCATTCTGTACATATCCCATTAGGAAAGCTTCACATTCATTTAAACGTCATATATTTTATGATTGCTATTAATACAAATTCTAGAAAGAAGGGAATTTGAGGATGAATTAGTTACATCAGAGAGACAACAGGGCCAACTGCTTAGGTTCAAATTCTAGCTCCGCTATTTACAAGCTCTGTAATCTTGTGAAAATTTCTTAATCTTTTCATCTATAAAATAATAAAATTATAATAACTTCACAGAGCTGTTTTGAGGATTAAATTATTTAATATATATAAAGGGCTAGCACATAATAAAGATTATACAGATGTTTGCTATTATAACCTGTGCTACCTAGAAGGACAATTGATTTCAGAGGGAGCATTTATTTAGTTTACTTTGTGCCTTTTACGCTGTTGCTGTGTGCTTAGTAATGCAAAGAAACCTTTTTTTTTTTTATTGGAGACAAGATCGTGATGCCTAGGATGATGAAACTTTATAACCTCTGCTCCCTTAGGAGAACCACACATCTCCCTCTCCCTTTTCCCCTCTCCAGCAGCTTTCATTTAGTGGTGTCATAATGTTAGTAGGATTAACTGACTCCAAAGCTAAAAATCTCAAAGGCAGACATCCATATATTTAAGATTTTATTTTGAGAATCAAAAGGTCCATGCACTAAATCAATATGCAAGACTTTTAATGACAACATCAGAAGTTGAGTTTATTGGTGAGAAGGAGGCAGAGCTTTACTTAGCATGACTAAACCCTTGAAGAGAAAAGACATTTTTAATGGGCAAGATAGTGTGGAACATATGCTAATTTTGGATAACTGAAATTTTGAATAATTGAGTTTTTTGCTTAATCATTTGACTCCTAAGACAGCTACTGTTACAGAGTTAGTTGTTAAAGCTAAGTCCACAATAAACTCCCTGATAATGGCTCTAGCTGGCAATAAAACAGAATTGGGTTATAATACTCACTCATGCTCACTGTGTATACAAAAAGAAAATGTAGTTTTAATTTGCTTACATTAATTAAAATATAATGAATTAAGTGGATAACAAATTCCTTAGAAATTGAACTTTGACTGTCTAATTGTTAACAGTCTTAACATCACCCAGAAGAAAGAAAATATTAGTAAATCAAGAATTTCAAGGATTTAGGAGTTGAGAGATTGATTGTTATAAAATAAATATAAATCAAGCACCAAAAATTTATCCTTTAAAACAACTTTAAGGTATTAATGAACCTAACATACTGATAAATATGTAAAGCACATATATACATATATATACACACATATATATAATGGAATATTACTCAGCCATAAAAAGAAATGAATTTGAGTTATTTGTAGTGAGGTGAATGGACCTAGAGTCTGTCATACAGAATGAAGTAAGTCAGAAAGAGAAAAACAAATACCATATGCTAACACATATATATGGAATCTAAGAAAAAAAAAAAAAAGGTCATGAAGTACCTAGGGGTAAGACGGGAATAAAGACACAGACCTACTAGAACATGGAGTTGAGGATATGGGGAGGGGGAAGGGTAAGCTGTGACAAAGTGAGAAAGTGGCATGGACATATATACACTACCAAATGTGAAATAGATAGCTAGTGGGAAGCAGCCGCATAGCACAGGGAGATCAGCTCGGTGCTTTGTGACCACCTAGAGGGGTGGGATAGGGAGGGTGGGAGGGAGGGAGATGCAAGAGGGAAGAGATATGGGAACATATGTATATGTATAATTGATTCACTTTGTTATAAAGCAGAAACTAACACACCATTGTAAAGCAATTATACTCCAATAAAGATGTTAAAAAAATAAAATAAAATAAATAAAAATACATCTTTACACATGGATTAAAGTCCTCTGAGAAAACTACCATAATTCAACTAGAAACTGAAGTACTACAAGGATCCAGGGTTATATCAAGAGATATGAAATCTAAAGAGGAGAAATGGGAAAAAGAAAACCAATTATTTTACGTTGTTATTTTAGGTTTATTGAGAAAGCTAAAAATTTTCTTATTAACATGTTTTAATTTTTGTTGAATATTTCAAGATATTTTTTCTGAGTCTTCATATCTCTATAGCTGTTTATCTGCTTCATAACATATTCAATATATTCATAGTCAATTTATATTCAATAATTTGGTACCTAGCATGTGCCAGGCATTTTATTTTAAAGCAATAGAATTAATGCTATTTACCAGAGAAGGGGCCATTTTCCTTTCTGAGCATTTATTCTTGGAGTGATTTCCATAGCCTGACACAGAGACTGGGGCTTCATACAGTGTGTGATTTAACCCTTAGAGTGCTGTGCAGGTAGATGCTATCATCTCTGTTTCGTATGTGAAGAAAGGGAAGTTCAAGCTGAATAAAACTTGCTTTATGCCAAAGTTTAAACACCAAGTCTCTGTGACTATCAGAGTCCATACTTTTCAGCTGCTACTGAGAAATGACAGTGCAGCAATTATGACGAGGATCACTTGCACATTGTCTTTGCCTAAGAAAACCAGTATCAGTATCGTCTGTGGTCTAATGCTCAGAGCACAGGTTCTAAAGTCCAACCAATTAGGTGTAAGTCTTTGCTCTATTACTTTACACAATTGTGACTCTGAGCAAGCTCCTTAATTAGCTTCCTAGAACATCAGTTTTCCCTATCTGTGAAACAGAGACATCAATAACAATAATATCATAGCAACTTGGGGACTATTGCATGATACAATTTGTGGAAAGCACTCGGCACAGGGCCTGGTTCATAGTATATATAAGCTAATATTACTATCAAAGCCAGAGAAAATTGATCAGAAAAA
The DNA here is from genome assembly GCF_008692025.1 of Phocoena sinus. Taxonomy (NCBI): domain Eukaryota; kingdom Metazoa; phylum Chordata; class Mammalia; order Artiodactyla; family Phocoenidae; genus Phocoena; species Phocoena sinus. Next base: position 86,785,965 of record NC_045763.1, read on the forward strand.
TAAGCATTCACTATAAACATGTGGGGATAAACACTTAATACTTAGGGGGTGTTAATTAATCTCCTAGATATTAAATTTGGAGATCCTAAGTCATTTCATTTCTAAAAATTATAGTTTGAGTATATGATTGTAAATGCATATATTTGTGTGAATAACTCTTTATTAGATGTATAATGCAATTGCAATATCTAAATGTATATGTCTTATCCAGAAACTCTATTTTGAGAAATCTAATCCATTAGTGCATAGACATAAAGTTACATGTACAAAGATGTTCCTTGAAATATTGTTTCTTATAGCAAAACAGTGAAAACAACCTAAATAATCACTAGCAGTTATGCTAGTAAATAAATTATAGTTCATCCATGTATGTATGATATCACAGGAAACTTTTAAAACTGACGTGGAAATATCTCTAGGATATGATGTTATGTGTTAAATGACAAGTAGCAGAATAATATATAGGGTGTAGTCCCATTTTAGGTAAAAAAATATATGATTACATTTAGTATGTGGGCATGTAAATGCAAAGAATGTTGAGTTTTAAACTGCTAATAGTTATTTCTGGGGAAGAGGTTGAAGAGGAACTTTCAAGTTCGATATCTATACGTCCATATTATTTAATTATTTTAGGTAAGAAAGGTTTATGATTCACTTCTGCAACGAAAAGTGACTATTTTTTATAATGCTTCTAAAACAATACAGGAATAGGCATTTTCAGATTCTGTGCTGTGAAACATTTATATATGGGATGTGCAATGATCCTACCCTCTGTACATTCAGAAGAGCACATTTGGTTCTATATCCAATATTTTAAGTAAAATATTAACAAACTTAGAATATATCCAAAACAGGGTGAATAGAATGATCTCTCTCTCTTTCTCTCATTCTCCCCGCCCTGCCACATACACATATACACATACACACACATAATGGGATGGACCCAGAGATGGAAAAAGCCTATGAAAAGTTTTGTTTGGAATCAAAGGGTAAGCAAAACCAGTAAAGCAAAATTTCAGTATGTCAGTTTTCTGAAGTAGTTTAGGATATGGTGATTTAGAATAACACAGAAAAGCAAGAAAGTGCTTCACACATATCAAATTAAGGATGTCGAGTTATGTTACTAGTGTATGAAACTTTAATTTTAACATTATCTACCAAAATAAACTTTATTCCCCATAACTTAAAATGCATACGTATACATATATATGTATATATAATATACATATATTATATATAAATAGTTTATTATGTACAGCTAATTCCACTGTTATGGTGCAATAAGATTGATTTTGAAATAAAAATTTTTTAAAATAATATGTGTGTGTATAAAATGGCTGAAAGTAATCCCAATAGTGGTTCTTCAAATATTTAAGGGATAACCATAAAGAAAGGTTTCATTTATGTTTTCCTCAAAAGATAACTAGAACAAATGGTTAAGAACACACTATTGGTTTTATTGTTATTTTTATCATTAATTTGTTGTAAATTCAGCAACAGAAGTAGCTACATTTGGATGCCCATATCCTTTAAACCTAAATGGATATTTGGCAGGTAGTGGCAGGTAGGATGCAATAAAAAAGACATCTGTACTATAGAAAATATTGGATTAGATGATCTCTTCCAATTCAAAATTCCAGGATAATATGAACTTTGTCATGGTATTTTAAGGAGCAATTTTATATGATCTGTGGTTTCCTAGTAGATACCAGTGATGAAGTTAACTTATAAAAAGATTAAGTATGAGTTAAAGTGAAATTTTAACATGCAATACATTCATTATAGAGACTCCTCTTTTGAGTGCTTTCTAATTGCCAGGTGTTTTCCTAAGTGTTTTTTCATGCATTGTCTCAGTGACATTACTTTAGGTATTTTTTTGTCCTCACATTCTTAGATTTGTAAATGAGATCGTAAGAAATAAATATCTCACCCTCAAGATCACTCAGACAATGTGGGTCCAGTATTTGCATCTAGGTGTACCTGACTCCTAATGCCATGCTCTTAACCACAATACTATATTTCTTCCCTATTGTTTGCATGTTGATTAAGTTATAAAGAGAGGAGTTAATAATTTTTATAAGTAATAAAGGTATGTTGTCCACGTATGGTAAAACCAAGAATATTGGCATTATATTAATTGTTGGCTAGTAACTAGATAGAAACGATAGTAGTTAGTAATTGGTCTAACTAGAGAGACCATATGACCTGGTTTGCCCAGGAGAGTTCCAGTTTATCACACCTATATTTATTTGTAATTACATGATGTAATTATAAACTGCATCCTTTTTCACTCTAAAAGTAATCTAGTTTGGTTAATCAATTATAATGATAATTGTATCTAGGAATTATAGGACAAAGATAATTATGGAAGCAAAGTGAAAGTTGATTTAGAACAAAACCATAATCTATGAAAAACTTAGAAACTAACTACACCTTCCAAGACTCAAAGGATGGCATGAAGAGATAAATTTCCTTGAACTTGTTACTAGAGGGAAAAATATATGGCATTCATATGTGATATCTAGGCATAATTAGTCTATATGTTCTTTCTGTTTTCAACCTGTAGGTGGCCACCACAAGCTACACTTATTAAACAACTTATTAGTAGCATTTTCAATACTGTCATCTTCAGATAATTAGCAATTTATTTAAATAACCAATTTCTGTAGAAATAATTGCCATGAAATGCCCTGAACCTACTTTTTTCATAAACTATAATAAAAGTGTTAAGATAATCCCTGACATTTGCAAATGCCATTAGTTCACCTTTCCTTTTGATAGTGCTATGGCATTATGTTTAAACAATTACCCGATAACACAGCAGTTTAATGAAACAGTACAGTAAGCACATTCTTCAATATGGCCAGCGAGGACATTCAGATTTAGAAAGAAATCCAGACATGTTAACATAGAGGAAAGACACACAGACAAAAGAAAAAGGATTATTGAAATAAGTACATTATTGCTATTTCCAACTTGGTTTAGTTTTCATAGTAGATGCTACAACATATGTACTCTCTTTGGAAACAAGAATGGAGAGTTTTGTAAATTGATTCATGTAATTGGATGGTGTCAGTTAAAATCGTATGAATCTATGAATATGTAAAATATACTCATCATATTATTTGTTCAGTAACCTCCACACACAAGAAACAAGTAGGGAATTTTTCTTACTCTCATTTTTCATGTATTTGTGTTTTTACTTACAAAATGGTGTAAATTTTCAAAGTAGAGTCATCAAGGAAAAACTATAAATGGCTTTTACATCTCAGATGGTATTTAGCATTTAAAATGGACCAGGGTTCTAATCTCAGTTTCTTCCTTGTGATTCGGCTCCCTATTTTAAGAACTATTGATGAGGGCTCATAGTGTGTTTCTGAGTTACCAGAGATAAAACTCTCTGAGACCATCACAATTTTTAAGCTGTTGGTCTTCAGATTGGGATTGACATAGACACACTACTATATATAAAATAGATAACTAATAAGGACCTACTGTATAGCACAGGGGAACTCTACTCAATACTCCGTAATGGCCTATACGGGAAAAGAATTTTAAAAAGAGTGGATATATGTATATGAATAACTGATTCATTTTGTTGTACACCTGAAACCAACACAACATTGCAAATCAACTATACCCTAATAAAAATTAAAAAAAAAAACAACAACTAGAATTCAAAAGCAGTGACAATATCATTTTACGGCTTAAAGGAAATAATGCTGAGAACCTACTGAATACCAGGTGCTCTGCTAAGTTACTTACACATTATTTATATCTTCACAGGTCACATATGCATTATCCTCCTTGTACAGATGAAGAAATTCAGGCTCAAAAAAAGTTAAATAGCATATGTATATAAGAAAGGCAGGGTTGTGTAGTAAAATAACACATTATAGCAATAAAACAATTAGTTCACAATGTGACCATAAAATTCATTGATGGGTTTGAATTTGAGGGCTTTTCTTTATTTCCAGATTACCATATGCCTCAGTCCCCCCACCTTATAAATACTTCTGGCAGTACTGTAAGCTTATAAATATAATGAATTTACCTATTAATGTATGACTCTTTAAAAATACACATATTTCCTTAGAGAAGAGATTCTGAACCATGACAGACTTAGCGAACTTGGTGTATAAACATCTCTCATAAGATTTTGCCTAAGGATATTCAGGGCAAATGTTATCATACCACATAAAAATCTCACAGTCTATGTGTATTCAAAAATGGTTATTGGAAGAGGAGAAAGAGAAAGATTAAAATGACGATGATAATGTTGATGAACCAGAACTAGGCTTTGCTCTTGGAGAACCCAGGACAATTACAAGGGGGCATTTTTCTGAAGATATAAAAAATAACAAAAATTTTCCCACATCCACTAGGATCATATTATCTCTTTCTTTGTAAAGCCATGATTTCTTTCCTCTCTGAAATTCTGTACTCTGTTTACACTGTGGGTGGTTCCATGGTCAGGGTGTCCATGGTAGCACTTGCCCTACTGTCAGTCTATTCCTTTTATTCTCACTCTCTTTTTCACTTTACAATGAATTACATGTGTAAATCTCTGGGCCTTGTGATAAGGCTGCATTCCACAGAGTCTGCTGAAACCCAGGTTGTACAGCAAGCACTAAGGTTTTGTTCTCTCCTCTGGGCTGGACATCTCTCAAAGATATTAATGGGCTTTAACATTTTTTTATTGAAGTATAGTTAATTTACAGTATTATATTAGTTTCAGGAGTACAGCACAGTGATTCGGTACTTTTACTGATTATAGTCCATTAAAAGTTATCAGAAGAGAATCGGTTAATTTTCTGTGCTATACAATATATCCTTGTTGCTTACCTATTTTATACACAGTAGTTTGTATCTCTTAATCCCATACCCCTATGTTTTCCTTTAATCCATTTTGAGTTTATTTTTGTGTATGGTGTTAGGGAGTGTTCTAATTTCATACTTTTACATGTACCTGTCCAGTTTTCCCAGCACCACTTACTGAAAAGGCTGTCTTTTCTCCACAGTATATTCTTGCCTCCTTTATCAAAGATAAGGTGAATATGTGTGCGTGGGTTTATCTCTGGGCTTTCTATCCTATTCCAGTGATCTATTTTTCTGTTTTCATGCCAGTACCATACTGTCTTGATTACTGTACCTTTGTAGTATAGTCTGAAGTCAGGGAGCCTGATTCCTCCAGCTCCATTTTTCATTCTCAAGATTGCTTTTGATATTCGGGGTCTTTTGTGTTTCCATACATATTGTGAAATTTTTTGTTCTAGTTCTCTGAAAAATGCCAGTGGTAGTTTGCTAGGGATTGCATTGAATCTGTAGATTGCTTTCGTTAGTAGAGTCATTTTCACAATGTTGATTCTTCCAATCCAAGAACATGATATATCTCTCCATCTATTTGTATCATCTTTTTTTTTTTTTTTTTTTTGCGGTACACGGGCCTCTCACTGTTGTGGCCTCTCCTGTTGCGGAGCACAGGCTCCGGATGCACAGGCTCAGCAGCCATGGCTCATGGGCCTTGCCGCTCCGCAGCATGTGGGATCTTCCCGGACCGGGGCACGAACCTGTGTCCCCTGCATTGGCAGGCGGACTCTCAACCACTGGGCCACCAGGGAAGCCCTATTTGCATCATCTTTAATTTCGTTCATCAGTGTCTTAAAATTTTCTGCATACAGGTCTTTTGTCTCCTTAGGTAGGTTTATTCCTAGATATTTTATTCTTTTTGTTGCAATGGTAAATGGGAGTGTTTTCTTGATTTCACTTTCAGATTTTTCATCATTAGTGTATAGGAATGCAAGAGATTTCTGTGCATTAATTTTGTATCCTGCTACTTTACCAAATTCATTGATTAGCTCTAGTCATTTTCTGGTACCATCTTTAGGATTCTCTATGTATAGTATCATGTCACCTGTAAACAGTGACAGCTTTACTTCTTTTCTGATTTGGATTCCTTTTATTTCCTTTTCTTCTCTGATTTCTGTGGTAAAACTTCCAAAACTATGTTGAATAAGAGTGGTGAGAGTGGGCAACCTTGTCTTGTTCCTGATCTTAGTGGAAATGCTTTCAGTTTTTCACCATTGAGGACGATGTTGGCTGTGGGTTTGTCACATATGGCCTTTATCATGTGGAGGAAAGTTCCCTCTATGCCTATTTTCTGCAGGGTTTTTATCATAAATGGTGTTGAATTTTGTCAAAAGCTTTCTCTGCATCTATTGAGATGGTCATATGGTTTTTCTCCTTCAATTTGTTAATATGGTGTATCATGTGGATTGATTTGCGTATATTGAAGAATCCTTGCATTCCTGGAATAAACCTCACTTGATCATGGTGTATGATACTTTTAATGTGCTGTTGGATTCTGTTTGCTAGTATTTTGTTGAGGATTTTTGCATCTATGTTCATCAGTGATATTGGCCTATAGTTTTCTTTCTTTGTGATATCCTTGTCTGGTTTTGGTATCAGGGTGATGGTGGCCTCATAGAATGAGTTTGGGAGTGTTTTTCCCTCTGCTATATTTTGGAAGAGTTTGAGAAGGTTAGGTGTTAGCTCTTCTCTAAATGTTTGATAGAATTCACCTGTGAAGCCACCTGGTTCTGGGCTTTTGTTTGTTGGAAGATTTTTAATCACAGTTTCAATTTCAGTGCTTGTGATTGGTCTGTTCATATTTTCTATTTCTTCCTGATTCAGTCTTGGCAGGTTGTGCATTTCTAAGAATTTGTCCATTTCTTCCAGGTTGTCCATTTTATTGGCATAGAGTTGCTTGCAGCAATCTCTCATGATCCTTTGTATTTCTGCAGCGTCAGTTATTACTTCTCCTTTTTCATTTCTAATTCCATTGATTTGAGTCTTCTCCCTTATTTTCTTGATGAGTCTGGCTAATGGTTTATAAATGTTGTCTACCTTCTCAAAGAACCAGCTTTTAGTTTTATTGATCTTTGCTATCATTTCCTTCATTTCTTTTTCATTTATTTCTGATCTGATCTTTATGATTTCTTTCCTTCTGCCCACTTTGTTTTTTTTTTTTTTTTTTTTGTTCTTCTTTCTCTAATTGCTTTAGGTGCAAGGTTAGGTTGTTTATTTGAGATGTTTTCTGTTTCTTAAGGCAGAAATGTATTGCTATAAACTTCCCTCTTAGAGCCTCTTTTGCTGCATCCCATAGGTTTTGGGTCATTGTGTCTCCATTGTCATTTGTTTCTAGGCATTTTTTTTTTTGCGGTATGTGGGCCTCTCACTGTTGTGGCCTCTCCCATAGCAGAGCACAGGCTCCGGATGTGCAGGCTCAGCAGCCATGGCTCACAGGCCTAGTCGCTCCGTGTCATGTGGGATATTCCCGGGCCGGGGCATGAACCCATGTCCCCTGGATTGGCAGGCGGACACTCAATCACTGCGCCACCAGGGAAGCCCTGTTTCTAGGTATTTTTCAATTTCCTCTTTGATTTCTTCAGTGATCACTTCATTATTAAGTAGTGTATTGTTTAGCCTCCATGTGTTTGTAATTTTTACAGATCTTTTCCTGTAATTGATATCTAGTTTCATAGCATTGTGATTGGAAAAGTTACTTGATACAATTTCAATTTTCTTAAATTTACCAAGGCTTGATTTGTGACCCAAGATATGATCTATCCTGGAGAATGTTCCAAGAACACTTGAGAAAAATGTGTATTTCGTTGTTTTTGGATGGAATGTCCTATAAATATCAATTAATTCCATCTTGTTTAATGTATCATTTAAAGCTTGTGTTTCCTTATTTATTTTCATTTTGGATGATCTGTCCATTGGTGAAAGTGGGGTGTGAAAGTCCCCTACTATGATTGTGTTACTGTCTATTTCCTCTTTTATGGCTGTCAGTATTTGCCTTATGTATTGAGGTGCTCGTATGTTGGATGCATAAATATTTACAATTGTTATATCTTCTTCTTGGATCGATCCCTTGATCATTATGTAGTGTCCTCCTTTGTCTCTTGTAATAGTCTTTATTTTAAAGTCTATTTTGTCTGATATGAGAATTCTACTCCAGCTTTCTTCTGATTTCCATTTGCATGGAATATCTTTTTCCATCCACTCACTTTCAGTCTGTATGTGTCCCTAGGTCTGAAGTGGGTCTCTTGTAGACAGCATATATATGGGTCTTGCTATTGTATCCATTCAGCCAGTCTGTGTCTTTTGGTGGGAGCATTTAATCCATTTACATTTAAGGTAATTATCAATATGTATGTTCCTATTCCCATTTTCTTAATTGTTTTGGGTTTGTTATTGTAGGTCTTTTTCTTCTCTTGTGTTTCTGCCTAGAGAAGTTTCTTTAGCATTTGTTGTAAAGCTGGTTTGGTGGTGCTGAACTCTCTCAGCTTTTGCTTGTCTGTAAAGGTTTTAATTTCTCCATCAAATCTGAATGAGATCGTTGCTGGGTAGAGTAATCTTGGTTGTAGGTTTTTCTCCTTCATCACTTTAAATACGTCCTGCCACTCCCTTCTGGCTTTCAGAGTTTCTGCTGAAAGATCAGCGGTTAACCTTATGGGGACTCCCTTGTGTGTTTTTTGTTGTTTTTCCCTTGCTGCTTTTCATATATTTTCTTTGTATTTAATTTTTATAATTTGATTAATATGTGTCTTGGCATGTTTCTCCTTGGATTTATCCTGTATGGGACTCTCTGTGCTTCCTGGACTTGATTAACTATTTCCTTTCCCATATTATGGAAGTTTTCAACTATAATCTCTTCAAATATTTTCTCAGTCCCTTTCTTTTTCTCTTCTTCTTCTGGACCCCTATAATTCGAATGTTGGTGCATTTAATGTTGTTCCAGAGGTCTCTGAGACTCTCCTCAATTCTTTTCATTCTTTTTTCTTTATTCTGCTCTGCGGTAGTTATTTCCACTATTTTATCTTCCAGGTCACTTATACGTTTTTCTGCCTCAGTTATTCTGCTATTGATCCCTTCTAGAGTATTTTTAATTTCATTTATTGTGCTGTTCATCATTGCTTGTTTCCTCTTTAGTTCTTCTAGGTCCTTATTAAATGTTTCTTGCATTTTCTCTATTCTATTTCCAAGATTTTGGATCATCTTAACTATCATTATTCTGAATTCTTTTTCAGGTAGACCGCCCATTTCCTCTTCATTTTTTAGGTCTGATGGGTTTTATCTTGCTCCTTCATCTGCTGTGTGGTTTTCTGTCTTGTCATTTTGCTTATCTTTCTTTGTTTGGGGTCTCCTTTTTGCAGGCTGCAGGTTCATAGTTCCCGTTGTTTTTGGTGTCTGTCCCCAGTGGCTAAGGTTTTTTCAGTGGGTTGTGTAGGCTTTCTGGTGGAGGGGACTGGTGCCTGTGTTCTTTGCTCAGACAGGATGGGTTTAAAGGAGCAGTTGTTTCGGGGGCTCTGGCTCACTCAGGCCGGGGGGAGGGAGGGGTACAGAGTGTGGGGCGAGCCTGCAGCAGCAGAGGCCAGCGTGACATTGCACCAGCCTGAGGCGTGCCATGCGTTCTCCCGGGGAAGTTGTCCCTGGATCACGAGATCCTGGCAGTGGCGGGCTGCACAGGCTCCCAGGAGGGGAGGTGTGGATAGTGACCTGGGCTTGCACACAGACTTCTTGGTGGCTGCAGCAGCAGCCTTCGCGTCTCATACCCGTCTCTGGGGTCTGCGCTGATAGCCGCGGCTCGAGTCCATCTCTGGAGCTCCTCTAAGCAGCGCTCTTAATCCCCTCTCCTCGCGCACCAGGAAACAAACAGGCAAGAAAAAGTCTCTTGCCTCTTCAGCAGGTCCAGACTTTTCCCCGGACTCCCTCCCGGCTGGCCGCGGTGCACTAACCCCTTCAGGCTGTGTTCACGCAGCCAACCCCAGTCCTCTCCCTGGGATACGACCTCCGAAGCCCGAGCTTCAGCTCCCAGACCCCGCCCATCCCGGCGGGTGAGCAGACAAGCCTCTCGGGCTGGTGAGTGCTGGTCGACACCGATCCTCTGTGTGGGAATCTCTCTGCTTTGCCCTGTGCACCCCTGTTGCTGTGCTCTCCTCCGTGGCTCTGAAGCTTCCCCCCTTGCCACCCACAGTCTCCACCCGCGAAGGGGATTCTACTGTGTGGAAACCTTTCCTTCCCACTGGTGCAGGTCCCTTCCCTATTCTTTTGTCCCTGCTTTTTCTTTTTTCTTTTGCCCTACCCAGGTACATGGGGAGTTTCTTGCCTTTTGGGAGGTCTGAGGTCTTCTGCCAGCGTTCAGTGGGTGTTCTGTAGGAGTTGTTCCACGTGTAGTTGTATTTCTGATGTATCCGTGGGGAGGAAGGTGATCTCCGCATCTTACTCTTCCGCCATCTTCTCAAATCTCCATTCATCTCTTGATGGGCACTTGGGTTGCTTCCATATGTTGGTTATTGTAAATAGTGCTGCTATGAACATGGGGTCCATGTACCATTTTGAATTAGTGTTTTTGTTTTCTTCAGATGTGTACTCAGGAGTGAAATTGCTGGATCATACTGTAGTCCTATTTTTAGTTTTTTGAAGAACCTTCATACTCCTTCCATAGTGGTTGCACCGATTTACATTCCCACCAACAGGTACAAGGGTTCCCTTTTCTTCACATCCTGTACAACATTTGTTATTGGTAGACTTTTTGATGATATCACTCTAACAGGGGTTAAAAGATATTAATGTGGACAAGGACATTTCCAGGTGGACCCGATCAGAACTCTCTGAGTACCAATGCTCTCTGTAAACTGACCAGGCACTTAGGAAAGTAGGGGCTCTACTCATTAATATTTGCTCTACTGATTAGTAATTGCTCTCTCAGTTAGTTGACAATAAAATTTCTTCCTAAATTACAATAGGGTAAAAAAATGAGAAATCATTTTTAGTCAAAAGTATTGCTTGTAACCAGCACTATGTCAGTTACTAAAAGGCAGCAATAAAGGTACTTCCTCTCAGCAAGCTTATGAGACTGAGTAGATGTGATGAAAACATGGGCAATGCATGTCCACATCCTGATTATGTGGAGCAAAGTAAAGAATTTCTGAAACTCAGAGGATAGGACGATCCAGGAGACTGAAGTGGTTCAGGAAGGCTTTGTGCTAAGATGCAGGATGTCAAACTGGGCTGTCAAAAGATGGATAGGTAGGTGTGGGGCTGAGAAGTAGGATATTTAAAATTCTGGCAGGGGTTGGGGACAAGGTGAGCAAAACTGCAGATATAGTAATGAACAATTCATGTTTGTGAGACACTTAACGTTAATAGCAAAACTAAAGCAGCCTCTCAGGTTGGGATATGGTATATGACTCATTTGGGTGGGGAGAGGTGTTGCCTGGTGAGCAGAGGGGCAGCCCCTCCCCCACTCCCCCAGCTATCATCATAAATTTCTGTATGATATTTTATTTAAAAAGACGATTTTTAAAATATTGACCTGGCATAAGAATTCTTCAATTCTTATGAATTTCAACAAAAGATATAATAAAATGAAAGAGGTCCAGATTTATTTCATTGTTAATAAAAAATATTTCTCCAAGGGAACTAAACAGAATATATAGTTTATGTACATGTCCCTGGCTATAGCATTTCAACAACTGTCACCAGTATTGCACATTTTTATTTTCATAAATGGATTTATACTCTTAACAAATGTCATAAATATTGCAGAAATCTGCAGCAAGCATAAAATAGAGCACGTTATTGAGCAATTAGGAAAGGGAAAATAATTTAACATTGCATTACTTCAGATAAGATCTTTCAAAGTATTACCTAGAGGAGCTCTCATACTATACTAGACGTTGGGGATGTACATCACTCTGGTAACCTCTTCTACCATGCCAGAGGGCAGCTACGTGCCTAAAACTAGTCATCTACTCTTAACATGTGCCTATCCATGTGGCCCCTGATACTTTAGGGCTCTGGACTCTAAGCAAGGATGCTCCTCAGGCAAGTGGCTAGTTAGGAACCAGCAGCTATTTGGATAACCATATAGGGGGAAAGAACATCTATTGGACCTAAATAGAACCAGGTAAAATCAAATCAAATAATGTATGTAAAGCAGGTAGCACAGTGACAAGCACATATTAAGTGCTTGAAGCAGTACCATCACAACAGATTTTAAAAACAATAAAAATATAAGGGAACACTGTAAACAACTTTATGCAATAAATTCAACAACTGAAATGAAATGGACAAATTCTAAGCAAAACACAGCTAACCAAAACTGACAACAAAAAACAGAAAGTCAAAATAAAAAACAACCCCATAACTATCACAGAAATTGAATTCATCATCATCATCATAATAAAAAACATTTGTACCAAGCAAACTGCAGGCCCAGGTGGCTTCACTGGTAAATTCTATCAAGCTTAAGGAAGAAATAATACCAATCTTATACAAACTCTTGCAGAAGATAGAACAAAAAGGAACAATTCACAACTCATTTTATGAGGCCAGTATAATTCTGATACCAAAACCCAGCAAATACACTAAAAGAAAATAAAACTATAAGCCAATATCCTTCATTAATATAGACCCAAATATCTTTAATAAAATTCTGGTAAACTCTCTTTGAAGAAACTGATAAGCTGATTCAAAAATTTATATAAAAATATAAACTAGAATAACTAAAACAACTGTGAAAAAGAAAACAGAATTCAAGGATGCTATTTCATTTCAGGACTTGCCATAAATCTACAGTATCAAGATAACACTATAAAAATATAGAACAGGATGGAATCCAGAAATAGTCCCTACATATAAAGTCCATTGATTTTTGACCAAGTCACTAAGTTAGTTCAGTGGGGGAAAGAAAAATCATTTTAACAAATGGTGCTGGAACAACTGGATATTTGTAAGAAAAAGGGGAAAAAAAGAACCTTAGTTGTTATCTTACTTCGTACAAAAAATGTTTAAAGATTCAGAATGGACTGAGGACTTAAATGTAAACCCTGAAACTATAAAGTTTCTAGGAGAAAAACAAAGGAGAATATCTCTGTAGTCTGGAGCTAAGCAAGATTTTTTGGAAAGAATATTAAAAGCACTTACTAAAGACAACCCTCAAGTGGGAGAAAATATTTGCAAATGAAGCAACTGACAAAAAATTAATCTCCAAAATACACAAACAGCTCATGCAGCTCAATATCAAAAAAACAAACAACCCAATCCAAAAATGGGCAGAAAACCTAAATAGACATTTCTCCAAAGAAGATATACAGATTGCCAACAGACACATGAAAGGATGCTCAACATCACTAATCATTAGAGTAATGCAAATCAAAACTACAATGAGGTATCACCTTACGCCAATCAGAATGGCCATCATCAAAAAAATCTACAAACAATAAATGCTGGAGAGGGTGTAGAGAAAAGGGAGCCCTCTTGCATTGTTGGTGGGAATGTAAATTGATACAGCCACTATGGAGAACAGTATGGAGGTTCCTTAAAAAACTAAAAATAGAACTACCATATGACCCAGGAATACCAATACTGGGCATATACCCTGAGAAAACCATAATTCAAAAAGACGCATGCACCCCAATGTTCATAGCAGCATGATTTATAATAGCCAGGACATGGAAGCAACCTAAACGTCCATCGACAGATGAATGGATAAAGAAGATGTGGCACATATATACAATGGAATATTACTCAGCCATAAAAAGAAACGAAATTGAGTTATTTGTAGTGAGGTGGATAGACTAGAGTCTGTTAGACAGAGTGAAGTAAGTCAGAAAGAGAAAAACAAATACCTTATGCTAACACATATATATGGAATCTAAAAAAAAAAATGGCTCTGAACAACCTAGGGGCAGGACAGGAATAAAGATGCAGACATAGAGGATGGATTTGAGGGCATGGGGAGGTGGAAGGGTAAGCTGGGACAAAGTGAGAGAGTGGCATGGACAATATATACACTACCAAATGTAAAATAGATAGCTAGTGGGAGGCAGCCGTATAGCACAGGGAGATCAGCTCAGTGCTTTGTGACCACCTAGAGGGGTGGGATAGGGAGGGTGGGAGGGAGATGCAAGAGGGAGGAGATATGCGGATATATGTATATGTATAACTGATTCACTTTGTTATAAAGCAGAAACACACCATTGTAAAGCAATTATACTCCAATAAAGATGTTTTAAAAAATAAAATAAAAGCTTACTAAATTTTAAAAAATTGATAAACTGGATTTTATAAGAAACCAATAAAGAAGCCAAAGTCTAGAAAAAATATTATATTTATACACATAAGTTTGAAAAAGAACTCATATCTAAAATGTATAAAGAGCTACTATAAAACAATAATTACAAGATGAATAACAGCTAAAATAAACAAAACTTGAGCAGATGTTTCAAAAAAGAAAACATATAAATGGGCAACCAGTACATTAAAAAGGTACTCCATCTTAGGGAAATAAAGTCAAAACCTTCATAAGACTCCATTTCACACTTGTTAGAAAATAGGTAAAAATCAAGAAGGCTGATAACACCAAACGTTGACAAGAGTGTGTAACAAGTAGAACTCTCATATATTGCTAGTTGGAGCATAAAATGAGAAAATCACTTTGGATAATTGTTTGAAAATGTCTTTAAAAATTAAACATACATCTATCCTATGACTCAGCCATTTCATTCCTAGATTTTTGCCCAGGAGAAAAGAAAACAAGACTACAAAAGTGTATGTACAAGAATGTTCACTGCAGCCTTACTTATAATAGCCCCAAACTGGAAACCACCCAAATGTCCTTCAACAAGAGAATGGATAAAAAAATTGTGGTCAATTAATTTACTGAAAATTATCATCAATAAAAAGGACTTGCCTACTGATACTGAAACAACACAGACGGTTATAAAAACTATTATGTTGAGTAAATGAGACCAAAGAGTAAACACACACACACACACACACACACACACACACACACACAGTGGTAGGGCTGTGAGAAAGAGAGAGACAGAGATCACATAGAGAGAGAATGAATAATTTCATTTATATGAACTTTAAGAATAGTCAATATCTATATATATCTACAGTGACATATATATATATATAATATGGTGAAGGAATTGACTGCCAAGCAGTATTAAGAGAATTTTCTGGTATGAAAGAAATATACTCTATATTATTTCAAACTGTAGTTACTACAGATGTATACAATTGCCAATGCTAATTTAGCTGAATACTTAATATCTGTGCATTGTACTGTATGTAAATACACTTCATTCAAAAAATAAAAAATATGTAAATATATATTAGAGGTAGCAAAAATGTCCATCTTAAAAGTAAGCATCTCCCAGTTGGATCCACATCTAAGAAATCTTTGATTGTCAGATCACTCAAAGACTTCATTTTATAAAATATGAGAGCATCTTCCCATTAGTGGGCAGAAACTACATCCAAGAGAAAGTGAATCTTATATTTTAAAGGTCAATAGGACTAAAGATCATATATGCAGTACATCATGAACGAGAAATCCGGAGAAGTACATGACCCATCAGGAGCACTTTTATCATATTTTTGGCCTCTTCAATGCTTGTAATCTCCATGAAATTTTCTTGAAAGCAGTGCTTTTAAAGAAGCCATATATATCCCATATAAGCATGTACAGGAACATATACACACTGTCAGTGATAAATTACTGATTGTTAGGAATAAAGATACATGGAGTATAAAAATGATGCAAATATAAAGACAGGTATTACGTCCAGACCCTAGATCTAAAGCACAGCCCCTGAATTAGCCAGGCATTTTAAGCAACGCTCCATGTAGAAAGACGACAGCTCCAGTAAGCTGCAAAGGCAATTTGGCCCTTTGCTGACTGTTGTACTAAATTAAGACCCCAGAGCCAAATTTCAGAAATGTCATCAACTGATCACAAATATTGTTAACATATAATGAGAGTTTCTGTTTCTGCACTTTATGCCCAAATTGCTGTTCGAGTATATCTTTACCTCTCCAAAACAACAGTGAGCACTCTAGGGTGTTATTCCTATTAAAACCTTGTAATCATAAACTGATCTTCCCAGCCGAATCTTTAAAGAATATTTGGCTTATAGCTTATGTCAAGTCTATGATGGGTTTGCAATGAAAAAAATCCTCTCCCTATCTGCTGCTTTTCCAATCTTTTATGTTTTCTGATGAAATTTCAGGCTCTTGTCAAATTGAGGTTGTTACTTCGTAGATTGGCAAGGCTATTTAGGCTGAATTGGCAAGTGTGCAACCCCGGATGATTCAACTCGTTGCCAAATGGCATTTAGCTAACTTCTGCATGAATGAAAAGGAGACAGCCTATTATGAGAACCAACTTGGTGGAAAAGGATATATAGTCAGTATCTAACGCACGTATCTAAGCAGAAATGTGATGCATATGTTTTTCCTCATTCATAGATGCTCATTCAGTTTATATTGTTGCTGTGTTTCATCATCCAAATGCTTAAATTGTGCATAATGATTCCAAATAGCATTGGACCATTCAGAATTGGGCATTGGGCATCACAGATGTGCTAAATCCAGCTACAGTGGCATGGCTAGAACATGGTTTCCATGCCTCAAAGGGAGAGACTTTTCTAGTAACCTTTGCCAAAACTGCTATCTATTGTTTTCTCAACAGAGTTCAGAGACTCTTTGTAATTGTGTAGAAACTGACAGAAATCATATAGGACTATACCAATCTTTCAAATCTTTTCAAGTATATCTGCAATGGGTGTAAATAGGGCCAGCAGTCACAGTGTATTTCTCTTTTCGAACACTAATATTTGTTTTACTCTAGGCAATAAGAATAAGGTGTGAGAAATGGCATGCTTACAGGCAGTAAGTGGCTTGAAAAAGGTCTCCTGTTTGCATTCTAGAATATCATTTATTTATAAACTCCAAAATACAAATCATAAGACTCCCAGAGTTCTTATTTACTAAAAGCTAAATTGTTACAGGGCAGCTCTTGAAATTTGATATTTTAAAATGGCAAATTATAAAAAGTTTCAAGAAAAAATAATATATGTCCCATATCTAGCACAAACTGAACTAGAGAAACATATTTGTGATTGCCAAAAAGGGCTAGCACTCTAAAGACTGTAGGCAAACAAAATGCTAACAAGTTTAATTATTCACAATGGCACATTTATGGAGAGTATAATGCCGCAATCAATAATTACAAGCCCACACAAACAGCATTGTAATAATTCTACAAGGCGTGTTCAGAAGTGAAATAATTTAGAATTTGAAATCAATAGCATTTATAGACATTGGAAAATGTCAAATGGAAAATGAATGCCAGTGTTTGTATTCTTTCTGGAGCATTTTCACTATTCAGATTTTAATTATTCCTTAAAAGATTTCCTAGTACCTAAAAGCAAAGGCAAACATTTGCCCTTTCATGTCTCAATTAACTCTTCCAACAGACTCAGATTTGTCGGGAGCTATTTTATATACAGGAAAGTGACAAGTCTTCATGAGAACTAAGGTTTGTCCCAAGTTTCCCCCTTTAGTCTTTGTCCCTTTTGGCTTCTCTCCCTTATGACCTTCTCAGCCTCCAACCTCACTTTGTTCCCTTTGTTTCAATTCAAAAAACTCTTTGTTAGCATGTCAAAATAAAGGGTTTGGCACAAATGCTTTCTATCACAAGATATTACTTGGGTAAATTCGTAAATTAAAATGCTCCTTATAATTAAAAATAAAAGAAACTTTGTGAGGGGGGTATAGGGAAACTCTGAGTACTATCTTTTCAACTTTTCTTTAAACCCCAGATCATTTCAGAACAAAAAGTTTATTTTGAAAAATCCCTTATACAGCACTTGGATTCTTCCTGCTCTTACAAAAAATATCAGTTTGCCTACATTATTTGGCAAAAACGAAGACACAGACTTGTGCATACTGGAAATAGTTTTTTAAAAACACAGTACTTATAGTTGTTTTTATTAATTGCCATTTCCTACTAAGAAATAATAGCAATAATATCTTTTATTGAACTGTCTACTATGTGCAAAGCACTCTATTAAGGCTTTTACTTAAATAGTTTCATTTAAATCTCAGAAAATCCTTAGGAGCGATTACTTTTGATGCTCAAAGTGGTTAAATACCCTGCCCTTGTAATAATAACTGAAAGATCTTAGTTTCCACCCAAATCTGTTGACTCCCAAATCAGTGCTGCTTTCCACATTGCCTCACTTCAAACAGTTAGCATTTGTGTGTACTTATGTTCATACTAATATGATTCCAGGCACCGTACTAGGTTACATATTTGTAAGAGTGCTCAAAAATAACCCTGAAAACAAGTTGCTATTAGTCCTAAAAACAAGAGGAAACACCCTGACGTTTTCTAGTAAAAGCTGTTCTAGTTATGAAAGCATCTCACTGTCAACTCTAGTCTTTGCTGACACTTCTTCAGGTTACTAAAAAAAAAAAAAAAAAAAAAAATCTATATTTAGCCATTTCTTCATTAATGGATTGATGTCCAATTACCTTATATATCACCAAGTTATCTATCAACTGAAAAAGAAAAAGCAGAAAATTTCATTTCAGGTTACTCCAGAAACTATGGCAACCAGGCTGTTTGGCAGTCAAAGGGTGTAAAATCCAGATTAGATAGATGGATATATTTACATATTCACTTTTACATTAAACAGAGTGGATGACACATCCCTGTATAAAACCTATTATTTAAACACTTCAAGTGAAAAGTGTTAAAATAAATGGCTCATGACTTATGAAGTGTTAAAATAAACGTTTATTTCAACACTATACATGTCATAAGCCATTTATTTCAACACTTTCTACTTAAGAAGGCTCATGCAGACAAAAAGGAAAGACTTCCTTTGCTAAGATATGTCAAGAGGCCAAGACACAGAGGCTAAAATTGGAGTTTCAATGCTAGAGGTCTTGGTTTGGAGAGGCTAGACCAGAAGGTATGGTGGGAAGTTTGATGCTTCACACCTGGTAAAAGCTCTATGCTTGTGGTAAGCAACATCACCCACATTGACTTCATTTAGACATCACATTTATCTAAACTGATTTTGAGACTTCAAGGCATGTCTGAGCATCAAACTGCAAATGAAATGTACTGTTTGGTGGTATTTCTACAAAGAAAACATATGTTCTATTTCATGTCTCCACTAATTAGAAGAGTCTGATGTAACCCAAACTCTGCAGGAAACAAAGCTTCCAAGAATAAAGGCAGAGTTTCATAAGTATAAAAAAGCTTATATAGCACTTCTTATATGCCATGCTTCATTCTAAGTGCTGTACAAATATCAATTAATGTAATGTAATCCTCACAACAATTTGGAGAGGTGAGTTCTCGTATTTCAGCCATTTTTTTTTTTCAGATGAGAAAACTGAGATACAAAGTGGTTGAGTAACCAATCCAAGAGAAACCAGTAAGTAGTGGCACCAGGATTTTACCCCAAGCAGTTAGCACCAGAGTCCCCACACTTCATCCCTGGGCTAGGCTGCTGCCTCTTAGAAATAAGATAGCAGACTATTTTGTGTTATGGTCTAGAAGTTATGTAAGCTTGAGAAGTTGTCCAGTTCATCAATTCATCTTCAGACGGGGCCAAATTAAATAGGTGAAAATTTCTCCCCTTTGTAAATAAGACATATAAACACAAATAATTAATGATGTTTCTATAAGATATTAGTATTGACTGATGACTGACGGCAGTTATGAATTCTTTCAGTTTTGCCTATCTTAAGATTTTATTTTCCTACAAAAGTTTGGACATCTATGGTTAAAATGAGAATGTCTGATAGTGACTAAGTTATTTCCCTCTAGGATGTTTCTATGGCCTCAAAACAAAAATGCTAGCAAATGTTTCCATTTTCAAGCAAACCCAATAGCAGTAGACTTCATATTCTGAACATCTCTCTGGGGTCTCTTTTATAACGTCTCTAATCCCATTCACGAGGGCACCACCCTCATCATTTAATCACCTCCCAAAGGCCCTACCTCCTTATACCGTCACACTGGGTGTTGGGATTTCAACATATGAATTTTGGAAGGACACAAACCTTCAGTCCATAACACCAACCAATCCCTTTGACAATCTCAAGGCCAAAAATTGGTAAAAAGAAGTCAGGAGACAGAGGACATTGTGACATAGGTAGAACATACTTTTAACATACCACAATGGGGAAAAAAGTTCTTAGAGAGATTATAGGGGTATTTGGCATTTCAAAAGAGAAAACTAAAGTGTAGAAAAATTATGAAATGTATTTCACAGAAAGATGTAGGATTTTTTTTTCAAATGACAATTTGGTTAATATTAAAATATATACTAATATGTTTAAAATCTCTATATTTGATATATTATTAGAATATAAACTAATACTTCAATAGTATAATTTTGATAATTATTTATCATATATTGCATATACTAGATGAATGAGATCTATCTTTTCATAAAGAAACCTGATATTTAAGAATTATTATTGAGAACAAAATTTTTTTACTACTATATATATATATATATATATATATGGTGTCTGAGTGTAAATATCTTAACAGCTTTTCCTCAGTTTAAGAAAAGTTTCAGACCTTCAACCAGAAAACAAAGTTTAAATTAAAAATGAACTTTTATACAAATTTAAAGTATACATTTAAAGTATTTAAATATTTCCATCCATTAAATCACCAGACATTTCTTGAATGCTAACTATAAAGTAGCTATTATGTTTGGAGGTGGTGAAATAACATTAGCATGTAATACATGCTAATGGCTCCAGAAAAAATCTGAGCAAATGACCATGACAACTCAGAGGAAGGTGCAATAGTATACTTTGTTGGGTCATCTTTAAGATAATATGAGCTAAATCTTAAAGGAGAAGTGGCATTTTAGAAGACGGAGAAGGCAGGCAAAGGAATCACAGATAGAAAGCACTGCATGAGCAAAAGGTCAAAGATCTGGAAGTAATTGGAACATGAGATGTGTAACAAGCCCTAGAGTAAAGGATGGATTAGGAGAGACAGGAAGGGGACAAGTCTGAAAGGAGGGTGTGTCAGGTATCTCTGTGACCCACATCTCACGTCCTTAACCACCTCCGATTTCAACTGTTGCTGCCATGGACAGTTCCATGCCAGCTATTATTAACCCAAGAAGGCAGAGGCCCACTCTAAGTTCTGCTAGGCTTCTTTCTTCTTTGTGCCCCAGGGCTGCTGCTGACACAGCAGAAGCCTACCAGGTCTGCGCAATTGCATCCACAAAAGTGACAAGCCGTTAAAATTCCCTGGACAGCTTTCAGTTAGGGGGTGATGGGCACCCCTGGATAAATGCTTCGGATTTCCATCCTTCAGGTGGAAAATTCAGCAAGACCCTCTGCCGTCTCTATACTTCTCAGGAGTTTGCAACTGCCATCTCAAAATAACACTCTTAATTGGTTTTTGCTTCTTCTTTGCCTTACTCTCCTTCCTCCCTAAGGCCTGCTTCCTGAGATCAACTCCCAAATAAACAACATGCATCCAAGTTTTTGTCTCGGGGTTAGCTTTCAGAAGAATTCAAACTAAGGCAGTGAGAGTTACAACAGGGCCAGTGTGTGAAGGGTCCTGTGCTCCACTCAGCATTTTGGACGTTTTCTTATAGGAGCAGGAAAGCCTCTGTGAATTTTGAGCAGAGTGGTCACCAGATGAGACGGTATTTTAGAAGTTATAAATGATGGTGGTGTTAAACAAGGATCAGAAGGAGATGAAAGTGAAAGTGAAGAGATTATTAAAAGGTCATTTAAGAATTAAGTCTGTTGGAGTAAAACATGTAAGTCCCCAAATATACTCTATACTGTAGCATCTGCTTTGTATAAAGTACAAATCCAAGCAAAATTAAATATCATATTGCTTAGGTGTATTGCACACACACACACACACACACACACACACGATAAAATTAAAGAAAAAACAAGAACTTGGTAAACATAATGATAAAATTTAGGATGGTGGTTATCTCTGAGTGTGAGACGGGAGAACGGGATAGGGAGGGTCAGCTAAGTGTCAGTTATTGGCAACATTCTAGCTCTTACATTGGGTTAGTGGGATCATAGACTTATAATATTAATGAAATAATGAATTAATAAGTAAATAAGTAAATAAAAGAGTACCATTCATGGACCAATCATGATAGTGTTTTGTGACTGAAGACCCATTTTTGTGCATCTGAGATAATCCAAACAAATGAACCCCAACTAGTGAGATTAAGCAATAAGTATATCTTTGTAGAAGAGTTCCACGAGGTTGTTTGCTGGTGAAAAAAAGGTGGAATTAACTATTCTCCACATGTTTTACTTCAGCCTTGAAAAAATCCATTGGAAGCTACTAAAAAAATAATAACTACTAAAAATAATAGTAACCACAGTGAAACGAAGTTACTTAAAGTGTACACTGCTCTCTGATTGGATAATGGCTAAAACAGACATGATTTTAAAAAAAGAATTAAGTTCATCATCTGTAAGTTCAGGCCTTGGACTAAATCAAGGTTATAGAGACAGAAAATGAGGTAAAAGAGTTCTGTCACACTCAGAGATGGACCATATTGTACCTTGTGATTAATTAGATATACAGAATAAGAGGCTGGGAGGTTAATGTTATTAACTGTGATAATTTTTAGGGTTTGTAGAAGATAATAATTTGGATTTGGGTGAGTACCTGAGGTTATCTAGATGGAAAACATCTGAGCTACTTAGGAACATGAAATATAGTTCATTATTTATATTTTGGTTTGCCATGCATAGTGCACTGTATAATTGGGATTCTGTAAATGTCTTATTTATATGTAGTAGCCTAGGGCTGAAAGAGGATGTGACAGTGTTGACTACTGGAAAGCATTTCCTAAAATGTTGTCCAGTTGAAAAACCATCTATGGACTTTAGTGTCGTAAAACGTTGGTATAAATTCTGCTTTCCTCTCTTAGTAGCCACTGTGAGTTGGATTTTAAGCAATCTAAAAATAAAGCTAACAACACCTACCTCATAAGGTGGTTGTGAGAATCAAATGAAATTCTGAAAATGCTTTGAAACAGTAAAAGTGTTACACAAATATCAGTTACCACATCATTTTAAAAATAGCTTTGGAAATTGATGAATATATAGCAACATGGATTCTGATGTTTCTGATGATGAAAGCTAAAATCTATTACCCTTACTATCTGCTAGCTTGATCTTAAAGTACTTTATAATGATTATCCCTTAATGATGATGGCAGAAATTGGAGTGATAGACCAATGAACCAAGGACCAAAGTGTTCAATCAAGGTGAGAGAGTGACTTAAGGACAGTAGATGAGATCAAGTGGCATAACTGAGGCAAGGTCAGTGCAAAAAGTCGAGGTGGTGTAAAGAAGACCAGAACTTCAAAGAATGGTGATTGAAGACCGTACAGCAATAATTTGGAAGGAGTAAAATAATAAAACAATTATATGAACATCATTAATTTTTGATCGCATTAAAACTCAACAAGCTTTGGACAGTGGCATATATGGATAGATAGGTATGTACACATAAGTTGCCTGCCTTTCACCACTGTCATTCTTGGCAGATAAAACACTATAATCATTTTATAGTTGAATGGCATATAATGCAATGAAAGGTCTTCACAGGAAAAAAAAATATTATGTTTTCACCCTTTTACTTTCTTTAGCAGTGATTAGTTCCAGAAATATAAGGTATCATCACTTCTCAAAAAGCGCTGTAGGCTATAAGACTGCTCCTCTGAAGTGGACACCATGTAATAAATGTGCTTTATTCCTAAACATCAATCAGTTTCAAGAATGGCAGCTGCTTGTAGAATGGTAATAATAGAAATAGTCAGCTAAGAAGTATGCTAGGCTTTAAAACACTGGATGACAGATGTGAAGTCTTGTTATAAAAGAACACTCTCATATAATTATGGTTTTATAACTAGTTACATCAGTTTCTAAATATTTAGTTTTTTAAGATTTCTGTATCTTTTTTGTAACGAAATTTTATATGGCAGTATTCTGTACTGACATGAGAAATAAGATATAGAAATATATTCAAGAACTATATGAAAGTATTCTGGATAGGTGTGGTGGCTCTAGGTCATTTAATCGGAAAACTACCCCATTTTAATGATTACTAAAAGCATGATTTGAAAGTATTTTAATTTACTGCAAAAGTATGGACTCGAAGTAAGAATGTTTGTGATACATCTTGCAATTACACGAAGTTAAAAGTTTAAGCAATTTATGAAATAGATACGTATACTTTATTGAATGTGCTCTTTGAGAAAAACCATGACGATTTTTGTTTTCAAAAGCAAAACTTCATTTTGTGTCAAATACATAGAGAAAGTGGGTCCCTTACCTAAATTGAGTTATGTTTTGCTGGAGAGAGGGTCTGCAGACTGAACCTAACTATATAATGTAACATACCTAAATGCCAAAGAAATACAGTGGACAGTTCTAAAGGAGATTAAAGAGCAGGTGAATTCCAGGATGTGCTGGGAGAAAGTGATCCTCAAAGTACAAAATGAGATAAGTGGACGTCAGGTATTCCAAACTTCAGAAAGCTTTCGAAGGAAGGCATGGAAGTGAGAACGTACACACTGATTTTACAGAACAAGGAGATAAGCATTCACCTTGGGTAGACAGTGTGTAAAATGATCACTGAGATGTAAATTGGGAAGTAATGCTTGCTAGATTGTAGAGATTTAGTCTAGGATGACTAAGAAGTTTGACAAACAGGACACTGGCATAATACACAGAGTTCTTTCTGTGTGGCATTGAGCAGATTTTGAAGGGGATTTTAATATAAAGGTGAAGGGAGAGAAAAGGAAGGGGAACTAACTGGGTGCCTCTATGTGTTGGGCAGCGTGATAGACAACTTTGACTTTAAATGTCATCCTTATAATTATACTTTATTATTAATATATGTATATGAAATCACATCAATTCAAAATTATTTTAGAAAACCAACTGCACAAATATGGGGAAGTTTAGTACTAAATGACGCTTGCTCATAGGGATGAAGTTATGACAACCCTCTTTGAGAAAGAGATAAAAGAAGAACTTACATATCAAGAAAGAATCAATTTGCATCTCTCTCCTACCATGCTATAGGTTGTGAAGGGTATGATTTTACTTGAGAAGATAAAAAGTGTTCTTAGAATTGAGAAGTAAGAGCAGGCCAGACATTCGGCATGCATTATCTCATTTATTCCTCATAACAGCTCTGGGAGGCCTGATTTTGAGTATTATCTTCAATTCGCAGTGAAGATACAGAGGTCGTCAGCTGGTAAGTATACTTTTGACGTTTAAACTCAGTAAGTTCTTTGCATCATTTATGTGGCCTCCATCCAGTAACTCCTGAAACACTGAATTATCTGCAGTTTCTTGAGGAGATCATGTTTATTCCCATCTCTGTGTCAATTCTCTTGCTATTCTCACTGCCCGAAATGTTCTTCACCTTCTTCTCCTATTCCTCCTTTGAGGCCCATGTGAAATGTTATATCCTTTGGGGGGTCCTCCTGGATCATCCCCAATCACCACATTCCTTCCTTCTTGTTCCCTCTAGCACTAGCAGCCATCATCTTGAATGACAGCCAAACAGGCATGCATGCCTCTTCCTTTGTGGTATGAACTCCGTTAAGGCAGGAGAAAAATCTAGTTCCTACCTTGCCTGTGGGTGTATCCATGGGAAAGAAAATGAAAGGAAGCTTTAGGAAACACTGAGCATGGCTGGATGAGTTCATGAAGCTCTCTTCAGTCTGTTTCTTCATGTGTTAAATGGGGCCAATGGAACCCCCACCCCCAGGGTTAAACAGGAAACTGCGTGTAAAGTGTTCTACATAGAACCTGCCACACTGTAAGCCATCAACGTGCATTATTTCTTACCACCACTGCCACTACCATCACTATTCCTAGAAAATTCATTCCTTAACTTCCTAAAAGATCAAAAAGCATTATGCTTTCCTCTAAAACTTGAAGACAATTTTGAGTTTTATAAAAACGATTGTCATTGGGAGATTGCCATTTGAGTTTTAAATGTCACGATGAAACATAAATTAACTTTTATTTCTTTTATAATTTATATTTTGTCTTAACTTTTGATCAAAGCCTCGAAAGAATTAGCAATTTGGGGTATGTTAACTTTTACCTAGAAGATACATAAAGGATAATATTATCCTTCTTATTTCTCTTTCTCTTTTAGGAGGTGGAAATTATAAGACATTTTCCGGTAGAAAAGATATCAGACTTAGGTATATAGTCAGTTTTATTCTGGATCCATGCTGGGAGAGAAAACAATGAGTGTTCCACTTCATTTATGATTTCCACTGTGAAAATGATAAGGACTAGTATATTCTCAAATCAACTTAATCTATAGTTG
Source organism: Phocoena sinus (assembly GCF_008692025.1). Taxonomy (NCBI): domain Eukaryota; kingdom Metazoa; phylum Chordata; class Mammalia; order Artiodactyla; family Phocoenidae; genus Phocoena; species Phocoena sinus. The sequence goes on from NC_045763.1 coordinate 86,812,228, forward strand.
TAGCATTTAAGATACAGTGAAAATCCTTAATTCAAGGGATTCAGTATCACCTATAAAGCCAAAATAAATGGGCTAAGATAAGAGTTCTCAGTCTTGGGTTATAGTGTCAATGCAAGACTTGAGCTGTGTTAATTCAACAAGCTTGATCTTGATTGCCAAAGCATGCTTGTCAATATTTAGCTCCCAAGGGGGCATGTCAGGGGCCTTTACAGAAACTAGCTTAAATACAAAATACTATAGGAGGATTTGTGATCCTTTTCCTAACACTCAGATTAAACTGCTGTTGTTTTTTTTTTTCTTCTAGCTTTTTAAACCAGGAATGTGTTTTCCATATTTCTACAGTAACAAGAAGAGGAGCAACTGCATAGAAGAATTGTAAATGCTGTTATTAGGATTTCTCGAAACCCAGATAAAATTCTGTCACATGAAATCACTATAAGGCTTTTATCTGAGGTTTGAAATAGAATTTCCCCACCGTGATTACAATATGGGAAAAAGTGTGGAAAAAAATGTTAATCTGTATTGAGAAATAAATGTAATACAGATGAGATGACGGGTAATGATTCCTACAAACTTAAAAACAAATGGCTTGCAATTTAGTAACTCTATACTTAGAATCTTCTGCTACAATGATGCTATGAGGTTTCTAGACTTCTGTAGCCATTATTCCTTACATTTAAGAAAATATAGTGAGGATGAATCTTATAATGAAGAAAACCTACACCCTCTATGGTGATTAAGAATAAAACATGATATGAAAATTAGCCTTTTTTCCCTAAACTAATACATTTCTCTTTCCCATCTGACTTTTCTGGTTTAATAGATAGAGGTTAGCAATCTACATTTCCCTTTTATTGAGCCTGACAAAGCATTTATGAAATTGAGAATGATGAAGATTATGGCAAAAATAAAAACAAAATGTTAAACGTATATCTCACGTAATTGAAAAATTACCCCCTTCACTTGCTGATCAAAATTTCTATATATGTCAAGTCCTTATAACATAGCAGAAAATGGCCTTGATATCATCTATCTTAGTTTTTACCCAAAATAATGACTAAAGATGAAATCAGATCAATGCTGCACTAGTGAGAATCAGGCTGAAACGACCAGAACCAGACCATGATTTAGCTATTTTCGGTTAGCTATAGACAGCTGTGATTGACAATATTGAGTTTTAATACACAAATGGCAAATTTCTCTTCTCAGTCTACAAGTTTCTGAACTGAAAACTCTGACGATTCACTGAAACAACAGTTTTGATTTATCATATTTGTTTTACTAAGGTAAGATAAACGTCTGAGATACATTCTTAAATTCTATTTGAACTTTTATGTAGTGATAAATCTTCCCATTATTGTCCCTAATTTAAGCTTCCTAAATGTCAGTTGACCCTCATAACTATTACCATATTTTATAGATGCATGGATCAAGTGAGTACAAGGTAGCATCAGAAAGCTACCAGTATTTAAACCAGGACTTGAACTTGGTTTTGTTGATTGCAACCTTGGGCTCTGTCTTTAATACAACATATCAGAGATTTCTTGATTGAGGCAAAGCTTGCATACAAACAATGATGAGACTTCCAGACCTAAAAATGTTTTTGGTTTTAGAGAAACGTTACTCTCCAGCATGTGTCAAAGATTTAGTTAAGCATGGACATATATATACTACCAAACGTAAGGTAGATAGCTAGTGGGAAGCAGCCACATAGCACAGGGAGATCAGCTCAGTGCTTTGTGACCGCCTGGAGGGGTGGGATAGGCAGGGTGGGAGGGAGGGAGACACAAGAGGGAAGAGATAAGGGAACATATGTATATGTATAACTGATTCATTTCATTATAAAGCAGAAACTAACACACCATTGTAAAGCAATTATACCCCAATAAAGATGTTAAAAAAAAAAAGATTTAGTTAAGGAAAGATAAAACATTACGGTTTTCAGTTATATTGTGTGTTGTCTTTTCTTAGAAAACCACTTCAATTTCCCCCCAGTAGATGACAATGGCAAATCAGTTTTTATTCACTCTCCCTTTTATCCTTGGACACTGCCTTATTGGATGCTGGGAATCCTAACTATAAATTACACCCTACTACTCTTGCTGTTGTTCACCATATTTCTGCCTCACTAGTATTTACTGTTTCTTAAATTCCTAAACTCGTGGTAGTAGGTCCTTTGCATGCCCTCTTCCCTCTTCCTGGTGCTATAAGTATCCACATGATTGCATGATTGGCACCTTTTATTCACACAAGTCTCAGCTCAAAAGTTATTTCTCAGAGGCACCTACTCTGAGCCCCAATTTAAAGCTCCGCCCCTTTCTTCCTCTATCAAAATTATATCACCTAGTTTTTCTATATTCATAACAGTTAGGAGTAGCTGAGATTATCCTTACTTATTGTTTATTCCTCACCTTCCGTCCTGCTCATTGTTTGCTCAGAGTCTAGAACAGTACCTAGCACATGGTAGGCTCTCTAACAAGTATGTTTAAAGGATAAAGAACTGAATCAGCCTCTTTAACATCTAAATATAATATATCCCACAAAAATCTTTTTAAGAATAACATTTGTCATTATCAGCCCCATCTCTGGGAATTTACTCATAGCAGAATTTGTGTTACTGTGATGTATAAACAACCTCATAGTCTATTTTCTATTATGTAGTGTATTTTTAATATAAATACTGATTTGAGATAAATCTGGTATTTTAATCTTTCCACTCAACTTTTAAACACAATATTTCTTTAATCATTTCAGGTCGCCTACTGACTAGCTCAATTTCAAACATGTAACCTATCTATTCATAAGTCAGAACATTTTAGTATTCTCCACTTAGATAATCAGTTTTCTAAGAAAACCCCATTCCTTTATTATAGTATAAGTTTGATTCCTCCACTCAGAATTTTATAAATTAAACATTCCATATCAGATGTATTCTACAACATTTTTATTGAGAAAAGTAATATATTGTACTCGGAGTAAAAATTACTTTTAAGTCATATGAACTTAGACAAATAGCAGTATTGAATAAAGTTATTACCAATTACCAGATTTTTTAGGCTAAAAAGATGGAGATATCCAGAAATAAAGAATTTAATCTAAGTTTCTCAAGAATTAGCTCATAATTTTAATAGAATAAGAATTTCAGAGAAATACTGTGCTATAAAATCTGTATGATTTGTCCGAGTTCAGAAGGGTATTAATAAACGTCCCTAGGCAGCAACTTCCACTTGGCTTAGGATGTCAGGGAGAATACTAGCCAGGGAATGAAAAATAGTGCAGTTGTGCTCAGAATGCTCAGCTGCGAGGAGAAGAAATCTCCGCACCATGGACAGAGTGCACAGGAAGCATCCAGACAGACTCTAGGACTGTGACCCAATACCTGATTAAATAACATTGCTGTGGCCTGAAATTCAGGGTCCTGGATCTTTGGCCTTCCCATGCAATTCAGTTCAATACTTCATTATACCATGTCAAGGGATCTCTGGTGGATTTGCAGTTTTCTTCATCTTTTATGTGAATATTTCAGATGAATGCTGTGTCATCTAGTTCTGCCCCTCCCTTTAGCAGACTAGTGAGAAACAAGAGTTTTATTTAGGCCAGAGTAATTTAACTGACCCACAGCAGAAAGTTCCTGAAGAGCTCAGCATCTTAGCTCGAATGCTGATTTAAAAAGAGAGATGGAGTTGGGAACACATTTTTTTTTTTTTTTTCCTCTCTGAGCTGGGACGAGCCTTCAAGGCAGCCTGAAGTTGTAGGTTGCAAAGGATTATATTCCAGATCATTCTTTAATTTTGGTGAGGATAAGTAGGATTAAGACCTGATTTCACGTCTGTTGGCTTTGAAGAAGTGCAGAGTTAGAAAACAACCTCACGAAACTCCATAGCCAGTCCAAAAGATCAGGTGCTAGATTCCTTTTTTTCAGCAGTGTGCTTTCTGCTAAGCCACTGAGGAGAAGCTTTATTGTCAATGAAAGAATATTGTACTTAACATCACATCAGAGTCCTTTAATTCTGATCTCATCATTTAGCATACATGGACAACCACTTCCCCTTTCTGAATCTTGGTGCTGTTATCTTGAAGTGTTCACTAGGATTCTTCAGAGGATTAAGTGAGAGAAGAGCATGGGAGCTCTGAGTGTCATATGGAGGCACATTCTTTGGCTTTTCTGTCAGCTTTGTTAGCTAAGCACAAGGTCCCTACTAGCTAATGGGAGAGCTCAATGTTTGTGCTCTGGACAAGGATCACACCAAGGAGAAATCTGACTCAGCAGTTGTCTTTTCTTTGGGAATTGTCACCATTAGTCCCTCAAGAAGAATATACTTGTCAACAGCTCTGGCTGCCTCCCCACTTGCTCCAAAGGCTAGATCTTTGAGCTAATGATAACTTTTCAGTGTGTTTGCTATTTTTCCTTATATTCTAGGCAATCTAGGAATATTATGCAACTATTACAAATGATAATCGTGATAATTTTTAATCGCATGGCAATAACTTTAAGTGAAAAAGAATGCAGATAAAATTGTATAGTGTTTTTCTATGATGATAAAATATAAATTGCTTGTGTGTATACACATACATATATATAATGTATGCATGCACACACATATATTAATAGTGAATAGAGGACAGAATTACTGATTTTTATCTTCTTTATATATTTCTCTATTATCCAGATAAAAATTTTCAACAATAATGTCTGTTTTGATAATAATTTGGAGGTGTCAAATCCATTGGCTTTGAGATGATTACAATTTGGAATGATTTGGTATGAGGACTATTTGTTATATTACTGATAGCCTTGTCACTCACTGCTGAAGTCTCTTCCCTTTCCCAGCCTCGACTGGGACCAATGCATGGATGTAATTTCTGCCATCCAAGGGTACCTACCATAGTCAGCCATAAAAAGGAGGAGCATTTTATGTCTTTTCCCCCAGATGCTGTTCTATGACAACCTGCTTTTTACCATTAATGCTTGCCTGCTGTAAATGTGTACTTACTCATTGTATTAATCAGGTAGGTTGGGCTGCCATACCAAAATACCATAGACTGAGTGGCTTAAACAGTAGGAATTTATTTCTCAGAGTTCTGGAGTCTGGGAAGTTCAAGATCAAGGTGCCACCTGATTCAATTCCTTAGGAGGGGAGGGCTCCCCTCTTGGCTTTCAGTCAGCAGTCTTCTTGCTATGTCCTCACATAGGAGAGAGATCACTCTGGTGTCTATTCCTCTTCTTATAAGGCCACCACCCTTGTGACTTTATTTAAGTTTATTCCTTCTTAACATGTCCTGTCTCCAAACACACTGGGAACTAGGGCTTCATAGGGAACATGAATTTGGGGGCAGTGGGGGCATAATTCAACCCACTTAAACTGAGCTAAAGTATTCAACCGTACACGAGCACTCAAACTGAAGATGAACTGTAACTCCTCAAATTATACCACTGAGAAGAGAGTGACCTATATTTAAGCCCTGAGAGCCTTTCAATTATGCTGTACTCTCCCAATAAACTTATTTTGAAAAGGAAACAATTTAACATGATATTTTGGATATGTCAGTATTTATCTGATAGAATTATAAGCAGGCAAATATTTTTAAAATTATTTAATCATTATTCTTGCATGGTGGGGAATGACCTCACAACTGAAAAGGCTGGATAGTAGAATAAAAATCAATTTAAAATTTAAGAGTTGTAAAGATCATGAATGTATCTGTACATGATAAAGGGGAAAAAAGACCAAAATTTAGGTGAATTGGCATTTGTAGCTTGATATAAAATTTTCACTGACAAAATTACATATGATTTCAAAACTGTTTTATGGCGAAAAATGTCTTTAGGAAAACTGTATTGGGTAACTAAAAAGTAGCTTTATTGATGAGAAATCACTGTTATTGATGGTGTGTGTGAGAGTTTGAATAAGATTGTTCATGAAATGAACATGAGAAAGATTACTTCCAAATTAATATATTATTTTATACACAATGTACTTTTATGTATGTATAAGGAAATTATGATATTAAATATTATTATTAAGTATTTGAAAATTTTCTTCACATCTGTACAATTTACTTATTCAGATTGGCTGAAAGCTTTCTTTTCTCAATCATCTCACTCAACATAGAGGATTGCCTTATAGTCCTAGGCACCTTGTACTTGGACATAAACTGCCTTTACCCGACACTTAATCCACAAAAATTGTAGTGTGTGAACTACACAAAAAATAGTGTTTGAACACTAACTCTGTGGATATTATATTGAAACACTGGAGAGAGATGCTCATGTAATTGATAGTTTTCTTCATTCACTTAGCACAATTGCAATTATCTTCTAAATGTTCAAGAGTTATTCCCTTACTTCAAGGTTATTCCCATTGCCTTGAAGGCCTGGGGCTGTACATGTTTCCTTCACTTCATTCCAGCAGATTGTTTGGCATATATATTTCTTAAAGGAAGGAAAGAGGGTGGAAAAGTTAGCAAGAAGCAGCAGAATCACTAAGCACCTAATAATCTTCCACTAGGAGTCTGAATTCATAAAGAGTGGGAGAATGAGTTTCACTTTCCCCAAGGATCTATGCTATTGTGGTGTTGAAAGACAGAATGCTACTGCAGAAGAATGTCTACAGACTCTAAACCTCGATACTTCTCCCTCCCCAAATCTGCCTCCTTGCATTTCTGAACCAAGTACTGACACTCCTCGTATATGAGCTACTCCTTTGGGTTACATCACAGATCTCCAGAAGAATCTAATTAAAACATACATACATTATCTGTGGAAGTTAATTAGCTAAGCCATTTATGCCAAAGCTCACTCACATGGACAGCTATGATGTCTGTGAGGGGATAAAACATAGGACAGGTAAATTCTGCTGTGAGTTTGGGGCCAGAAAATATTTGGAATACGGGCAATCACTCCCTCAAGGTGGGGCTTGGGAGACAAAAGCTGGGCTCAAACACCAAAAGGCAATATGGACACTGGGAATTTGTCTGCTAAAGAGGAAGTAAAAGTGAGAGAAACAAAAACTTTTGTCTAGTTAAGTTCTTCTAGAGTACAGCCCTGCCTATGCTGAACATTTTAAAGGAATTAGTTATATATGGTCTCTCATAAACTGTTTTATGTGTTTTGAGTAATTTTAGTCAGGAAGATTTCTGTTCTTTACTTAATATCCGTCTCTTGTGTTGATTCCCTAAGCTGTTACTGAGTATCCACTACTATTGCTACATACCAGTGACTTTGCTAATAGAAGATTTTTTTAAAAATTGACCAATATAGCATTTCTGTGCTAAAAGATCTTTCAGACTACTAAGAGAGAGATGTAAACAAACAATAACCACACAAATGATTGACTTCTTTGACAGAAGCACACAGAGAGTATGTGGAAGCCATTGAAGGGAACATCTAATTTAGCTAGAGAGTTCCCAGAGAAGATTTGTTTGCACACTGAAGAAAAACTGGGATTTCCCCAGACAGGGGAAAAGCAAGAGATAAGCAAGTAGCATGGGGACCAGGGAGCATTTGAAGACCAGAGAGTGGTTCCCTGTGACTGGAGCACAGCTGAGTCTAGGGAGGTGGACAGGCAGAAAAAAACTAAGGCTAGAAACTTGCTTAGGAATGAGTTTGTGGGTGTAAGGAGTTTGAAGATTAAATAAAGTTGTCTGTAGTGTAAAGAAAGAATAGACAGAAGATGGGAGAGAAATCATGGAAGTAAAATCAGGTAGGAGTTTATTTCAATATTCCCAGTCAGCGATAGTCTTGGGGGTTAGAAGAAAAAGAGCAGCTCAGAAAAACATTAAGTAAGTAGGTTTCTTAGGCTTTAGAGATCAATCAGATATGGTAATCTTATTATAGCCTCCTGGTATCATTTTGGAAGAGGTAATGTGCATTGCAGGTAAAATTGTAATACAAGTCAGAGGCTGTCTTTTTAAATTCAATATTTTTCAAGAAATCTGCATATTCTCCACACTCTGATGATACTATATTTTGAAAGCCCTGCAAGAGCATCAATTTCATTAATGCCGATTAAAAGAATGTAGAGAACAAATGACTAAAGCATAAATATACAGACCATTTTTCAATTTATTGCCCACTCACCAATGCCTTCTACTTCACCACATTCCAGAATAATTGTCCGTATTCCCCGTTCTCCCACTTGGTGAATGACTGAATCACGGTGTTCAAATCGAAGGACTTCCACACTTCGAATAATAATAATTGATCTCAAGCATGGTCTCTTAGGATTTAACATTCATTGTATTCTTCTCTCTGAAGTGTTTTTATATCAGTAACTGTAGCTTCATTGGCCCTTATATCACAGTGTTTGTTTTAAGAGTAAACCAGTACCCTGAGCTAACTGTGAGCCTCTTTTTGAAAGATGATTTGCTTCCTGCAATTTGAATTTAGGGCAACAGATTTTGTCAAAGGCAAACAAGCACATTTTTCTCTTAAAAACCCAAATTTTGAACATCTGTGAGAGGTCTCAATAGAGTTTGACACTCCGCCACGTCCTAGAAAAACCCCAACTCACAGTCATGTTTATTTCTTCTCTACTTTTTCTCCAACTTGCACTACATTTTAAAATTATTTCCTGACTAAATTAATAAAAACAAATTGAAAGATGGCAGAGAGCACAGGCATAGAAGCTTATTTTTTTTTTGAGAGGGCTACATTTAGCTAGAAGCATATTCTGTTGCTTCCAGTTTGAATCTTTATTTACACAAAAATTAATCAGCTTCTAGTTTGAATCTTTATTTACACAAAAATTAATCAGCTACAGTATGTCTTTTATCTGAGTAAATGATCAACAACCCTTTCTAAATATGTTAAGGAGTTCATTTCCATCTGAATTCTCCTGGCAAATACTAAAATAGATAACCTTAATAAGGCACTAATGAGATCGTTATAAGTAGTTTTGTCTGTATTTAAAGCACAGATTTAAGATCTTCATTAATGATTAACTACTGGAAAACTTTGTCCAATCCCATGAGTTATTTTTAAATCTTCATACACTATAATTACATATACTCAATCATAAAACTTTCCTTGGTGCTGAACACAATTGAACTTTGAATAAGAACAAGTATGTTACAAATCTTGGCTGTTTAAAAGGTTAATCTTTAGGTAGATTAATGACGTAGTGATCTTTACTCATTTCAAGCATTTTTTGACTGTGGAAAAGATGCTTTACTTACAAGCTATCGCTCTGACTAGACTTATAGGGATAATTTCTCTAGAATATTTAACAACAAACACCTTGAACTTTCTGATTATAAGGTGTCTCTGAGATCAGATAAATTGCATGTGGTCTATCACTGGTCTTTATTTTCGGTTGTAGTAAAATAAAGTGCACTTTTTCTCATCAGTTTTGAAGGAGTGACAATTAGTTTTTAAATTATATTTGAGCTAAAATCAATGTGCAAGACTTTAACCCTAAAGTTACCTGACAAAATAAGGGCATTTCACATGTGGTACCGCAAAATTAAAAAAAAACAGAAATACTTGATATTCCCGTTCATTAAATATAAAATAGCTATTTCAAAAAATAACTCGTAGGTGACTATATTTTAAATTCATAATGTACAACTTCAGAATTAAAGTCAGTTTCAAGGCAAATTAGCTAGTAGTTTCCAGCAAAGAGGTGAATTTAAGAAATGTAATTTTCTAACGTAATCAAGCCTTTCAAAACATGGTTTGCCATGGGTCCAACAGGGCTAAGGGTAAAACTCAATATTTTCTGATCCCTGAAATCTTTGCAAAAAAAGGAATGCAGAAAATCAACACGGAAGTTTAAAAACTATACTAACATACTAATGGAGCAACACTGATATTCATCTATAAAGTATTCCCTCTCACAAGATATCATTTTTTAATACAGTACAATTATCTCCATAGTGACTGCAAAATGGCAGTTAAAGCTTTAAAGTGTAAATCTTTACTTTGAGTATTTACCAGGCAGGGCTTTAAACAGTGTTGGAGAGGACTAAGGAAGGTGGTAAGCTATTTATAAATGGGAAGGTCTTTTGCATTTGTCTAGGCATATATATTGTTAATATGTGATTAAATTACCATACCAGTTTTCCTGGAGGATTTCTGTGTTTATTGCTTTTTTTGGTGAAACATTTATCCAGCTCTCTCAGTCTCGTCCTCTTTCTTGTATGAATTCACATATATTAAAATAAAGGTGTGGGCCTCCCTGGTGGCGCAGTGGTTGAGAGTCCGCCTGCCGATGCAGGGGACACGGGTTCATGCCCCGTTCTGAGAAGATCCCACATGCCCGTGAGCCATGGCCACTGAGCCTGCGCGTCCGGAGCCTGTGCTCCGCAACGGGAGAGGCCACAACAGTGAGAGGCCCGCATACCGCAATAAATAAATAAATAAAAATGCAGGTGTCTTACTTGTCTGATATATGTCATTTGCATTATTTGAAATCCTGCAGCCCCCCAATTTCTTGGAGTCCGTATAGTTCAGGAACAAAATTATTTAATAATAAGATTCTAAGGATAAGACGATGTCTAATGAAACATACATGTAACAACAACTTCACAAGCAATCTTTTCAATTTTCCTGTTGAATTTTAGGAGTAAAGGTAGAGAAAATGTCTATTTTGAAGGAAGCACAGACTAAATTATTGTCATCATAGCCTGTGAATTATTATTGGATGCCCATTTTGCTCACAGGAGACTGTATACACCATAAAGTTAAGGCAATCTTTATTTTAGAAGCTTATACTTTAAAGAATAAAATGAAGTAAAATAAACTTTACTTTAAAATAAGTAAAATAAACATTAGCTCAGATACATACATCTAAGTGCAAGTAATTTGGAACTATATGAACAAAGTACATATACTCATTAACAGTGATCATCATCATAATAACTAAATGTCCAATGAGCATTTACTAAGTATTGCTATGCTAGAAGCCCCATGGGGACAAGGAGTGATCAGTGTTAGTGACCACTGTATCTGGTATGTGGGACTAGCATCAATTACATGCTACGCAAGTCCTTCTCTCTTGAAGTTCACAGTCTAAGGAAAACAGACAAAAAATTAGAAGTAGAATACCATAGAACCATGATAGAGCGATGCACGGTATGCATGGACTCAGGGGGAGGGGCTTCAATAGTGTTTGGGGGCGTATAAGGAAAACAGTGGACTTTGTCTTGAAGAATACATGAAAGAGTGGCTCTTACGGTAGGAATGCCTCTATGTCTAAGGGAGCGGTATGTTTGTAGATGCATCAGCAAGAGAGAGCTTGGCATGAGGTAGATGTGTGAGTAGCTCAGCATGGCTGATCATGGCCCAGGGTAGCTGTCAGGAATGACAACAGATGAGGTTGACTTGACTGGGACAAAATCATGCAGGGCCCTGGGATGCCACTGTAAGGTGACTTTTATGCTGGAATTCTATCCATTTTATAAATCCTGGTTAAAAATGATACCTCTCCCACAAACCTTCTCTGATCCTTCCAGAGAGAAGTGAGCTCTCTCTCCATGGAGCTCCTACAGAACTCTCTTGGAGTTGATCTTTTGGCATTCACCACATTTTCTCTTGCAATAGGTGGTGGACTGAAAAGAATAGGGAAGTAGGATTCAGAAGGCAAGAGGTCTACTCTCAATTGTGCCTTTGGACAAATGTGTTACCTTATTAATTCTGGGTAACAATACTTATAAGCATTTACCACATAGGGTTATTGTGAGTATGTGAAAGTGCTCTAGAAATTCTGAAATGTTACTTGAGTTATCTGAGTATATATCATGTATTTCCTCTAAGAATGTACACACCTTTAAAAGGGACAAGAATTAGACTCTAGGAGGGGTGGACAGTAGTTTGCCAATTATTTATAAGCCTAAAACCTTGAAGATTAATCTCAATCTTTACTTCTTCCAGGAAATCTTTGCTTTGTCCCTCTCCCTGATGTGTTACTTCCCCTCTTCTTCTTTTTTTTTTGCAGTACGCGGGCCTCTCACTGTTGTGGCCTCTCCTGTTGCGGAGCACAGGCTCCGGACCGCAGGCTCAGCGGCCATGGCTCACGGGCCCAGCCGCTCCGCGGCATGTGGGATCCTCCCAGAACGGGGCACAAACCCACGTCCCCTGCATCGGCAGGTGGACTCTCAACCACTGCGCCACCAGGGAAGCCCCCTCCGCTCTTCTTGATTCACACACATGTGCACAGCTATTGCATAGCTTGCCATATTATGCCTTCTAACCTTCCTCCTCTCAGCCTCCTTTGCTGGATCCTCCTACTCTTCCTGATCACAGAATGTGGAAACAGTCTTTGTCTGTATGCATTTCTAGTGTATCTCATCAGGTCCCATGATTTTTAAATACCATACACTGTTTACAGTCCGAATGCTCTATTTATGTCTTAAGCTCTTCCTTTACCCTGAGCTTCATAATCAAATATCCAATCAGTGGCTATACGTCTTCACTTGCATTTTTAATAGACATTGTAAATCCAACACATCCAAAATGAACTACTGATCTTCTTCCCCACTCCCCTGCCATAAAGCTGTTCTTCTTCAGGGTTCTCCATCACCTTAAGTGGCACCATTATTCATTCAGATCCTTGACCCAGACTACTTGGAATCGTCTATAATTTCTCTTCCTCTCATTTCCAAAACCCAATCCCTCAGCCTGACTTACTTATAAAATATACCCTGAATGCAACATTCCCACCCTCCATGGCTTCCATTACTACCTCACTAGTCTAAATCACCATCATCTTTGGCCTGGATTCCTGCATTAGCCGCCAAAATGATCTCCCTGCCTCCATTCTGTCTGCCACAGAATAGCTACTGTGACATTTGATTTAAAAATGGAAATCAGGTCATATACCTATCCTAAAAATTAGAATAAAATCCAAAATCCATAGAGGGCCTACATGATCTCTGGTTCCCCCTCTCAACGTATTGTCAAACACTCTCCTTGTTCACGCTACTTCACATCACATATCCTCACTGCTGTTCCCAAGCATTCCGCCATCTCAGGGCCTGTGTGCTGTGCTTGCCTCTGCAAGTGAAAACGTGGCTTGGGCCCACATTTAATTCAAGTCTTTTCTGACCACCATACTTTCTAAAATTGTGATTATATACTTCCCTTGCCCCTTCTCTGATCTTTTCTTTACAGAACTTATCACTATATTGCATTTAGGTATCTCTTTACCTATTTATTTATTCCCTCTCTCCTCTATTAGAATGTTAACCTTCGTGATAGCAAAAAAGCTTATCTACCTTGTGCAGTCCTATATTCCTGAGCAACTGAGAATAGCAAGAATGAATACTTATTGAATAAATATTCAATTAAAAAATGTTTAATAAAACAGGCATTATAAATATATTTGAATAACTGATTTCAAGTAATGGACCAGTTTAGCATTTGGATGCCGTCTGATCAAGATCATGCTCAATTGTCTCTTAATCCACCAATCCTTTCTTCATAATTTAACTGAACATTCCTGGCCTGTAGCTTACCTTCTAGGTTTCCTCTGTAAGGCACTTTCTTCAACGTGTTTTCTTTTGGTGGTGCTTATCTATGTGTTTAGTTTGCCATTGCTCAGTTCAATTTATGTAACTAACTCTGACTAATGTGCCATGTAAGTGTTTACTGTCATTCATCTCATGACTCAGCCTGTTCCAGGAAATGCAAAGATCAAAAAAAAATTAATTTCTCTTTGATTGTGGCTTAATATTTTTCATCTTCAGAGATGTATTCCCCGCTGACTTGAACAACGTCTAATGTCAATGAAAGTCTGCCTACTCAGGGACTTCAAAGCCAAAAGTAGTGTGCCAGTCTATAACAGAGCAGTGTCCTCGGAGGTTCCAATTTTTAAACGTTAACATTTACTACTTGACTGCACCTTTACCACATTACAATTCAGGGCAGGACAACCAAAAACTCCAGAAGGTGAGTGGATAGGGAAAGAGATACACAATTGTTGTTGATAATATAACAAGACATGACTAAGCTGCACTAGTTAAGTGTTCCTCAATGTTCTTAACTCAATGCCTAGATTTAGAAAGTCACAGATCAGAACTCCAATTATGCTGAATTACCTGGGTATTACTAACCCCCAAGCCGACTTCCTGCCGTTGCTCTCCTCTAAAACTGTGTAGAGGAAAATGACAACCAAATCCGGCTAATTTCATGTGCATAATTGGAAAGAAAGCATCATTTAAGAAAAAAAAATAGTTTCCTGTCATTTGGCAATGACGCAAAAAGCTAGAGAAATCTAAAATCCTGAATTCTGTGCGGAGAATATTTTCCTCGCACAAGGAAATTTACTAGCTCCATATCAGTTTTAATTATGCGTGTATGTGTACACACGCACAAACAAAACAACACACATACACATACATACACATTACACTGTTAATAAGACAATGGTATTTCACAGAAATTTTTCCATAGCTCTTTGTAGACACTGAATGTGAGCTTACGAATGGCAAGAATTTACTTTTAAAATATAATGTGAGGCCAGAAACTATCAAACTCTTAGAGGAAAACATAGGCAGAACACTCTAGGACATAAATCACAGCAAGATCCTTTTTGACCCACCTCCTAGAGAAATGGAAATAAAAACAAAAATAAACAAATGGGACCTAATGAAACTTCAAAGTTTTTGCACAGCAAAGGAAACCATAAACAAGACCAAAAGACAACCCTCAGAATGGGAGAAAATATTTGCAAAGGAAGTAACTGACAAAGGATTAATCTCCAAAATTTACAAGCAGCGCATGCAGCTCAATAACAAAAAAACAAACAACCCAATCCAAAAATGGGCAGAAGACCTAAATAGACATTTCTCCAACGAAGACATACAGATTGCCAACAAACACATGAAAGGATGCTCAACATCATTAATCATTAGAGAAATGCAATTCAAAACTACAATGAGATATCATCTCTCACACCAGTCAGAATGGCCATCATCAAAAAATCTAGAAACAATAATTGCTGGAGAGAGTGTGGAGAAAAGGGAACACTCTTGCACTGCTGGTGGGAATGTGAATTGGTACAGCCACTATGGAGAACAGTATGGAGGTTCCTTAAAAAACTACAAATAGAATTACCATATGACCCAGCAATCCCACTACTGGGCATATACCCTGAGAAAACTATAATTCAAAAAGAGTCATGTACCAAAATGTTCATTGCAGCTCTATTTACAATAGCCAGGAGATGGAAACAACCTAAGTGTCCATCATCGGATGAATGGATAAAGACGTGGCACATATATAAAATGGACTATTACTCAGCCATAAAAAGAAACGTAATTAGGCTTCCCTGGTGGCGCAGTGGTTGAGAGTCTGCCTGCTGATGCAGGGGACGTGGGTTTGTGCCCCGGTCTGGGAGGATCCCACGTGCCGCGGAGTGGCTGGGCCCATGGGCCGTGTCCACTGGGCCTGCACGTCCGGAGCCTATGCTCTGCAGTGGGAGAGGCCGCAGCGGTGAGAGGCCCGCGTACCGCAAAAAAAAAAAAAAAAAAAAAGAAAAGAAACGAAACGAAATTGAGTTATTAGTGAGGTGGTGGATGGACCTAGAGTCTTTCATACAGAGTGAATAAGTCAGAAAGAGAAATACCATATGCTAACACATATATATGGAATCGAAGAAAAAAAATGTCATGAAGAACCTAGGGGTAAGACGGGAATAAAGACACAGGCCTACTAGAGAATGGACTTGAGGATATGGGGAGGGGGAAGGGTAAGCTGAGACAAAGTGAGAGAGTGGCATGGACATATATACACTACAAAACGTAAAACAGATAGCTAGTGGGAAGCAGCCACATAGCACAGGGAGATCAGCTCGGTGCTTTGTGACCACCTGGATGGGTGGGATAGGGAGGGTGGGAGGGAGGGAGACACAAGAGGGAGGAGATATGGGAACATATGTATATGTATAATTGATTCACTTTGTTATAAAGCAGAAACTAACACACCATTGTAAAGTAATTATACTCCAATGAAGATGTAAAAAATAAAATAAAATAAAATAAAATATAATGTGACACACTGAATCTCTAAGTATCATGGTTCTTACATTGAAATTTTTCAAAGAATTGTTTTTTAAGTATCTAAAAATGTAACATATTTTGATGAAACATTGCAGATTCACCACACCTATGCACTCCTTCCTGAAAACCCCACCTTAATGACAGAAAGTAAATATTAAAAGACAAAAAGCATAGATGCATAGAGACAAAGAGAGTAAGGAAGGTATCTTCTATAGATGAAAAATTTTGGAACTTGGAAAGTGAATTGAGAAGTGGTAACTGATGTAGTAGAAACCTATGAACATGCATGGTGTGGAACTCCCAGAAAGGCTCAGGACTGTGGAACGCAGCAATGCAGTGGAATGAAGGGCCCACAAGGGACTAAAAATGGGAACATCACGTGAATGTAGAATCAGCAGGATCCCAGGTCCCCTCTCCCACTCTTTGCAGTCAGATTTCTAGTAGTCCGCTAAAGACCAGAGATTTATTTCTATTGAGAAAGTGTACTAGAGATACACCAGATATCAAAACTAGTGGAAGGCTGTGATTGAGATGATAATGAAAAGTAGGGAAATGAAATGAAAGTCTGCATATTGAACACTGAGACTACCATTCACCCTCCTTTCCTTTTACATCAGAGGACATGTGCTTCCATGATAGGAGACTTGAGGATTCTTTTCCTAAGAAACTATTTGTTCCTAGAGAAAAGACCCCATATTTATGAGCCCCAATAAAAAGGACAGCTTACAGTTCAATCATTCTACATTTAAACTCTATAACTGTTCAACTTCACTCACAAACTCAAAGCTTCCAGTCAGCTTTTCAGTGTCTCACACTCAAAACTGAATCAAGAAAAAGAGCCCTGGATCTGCAGGCATTTCAGAAAGTCTCTTACATGAACTAGAGAAACCAAAACAAATCATCAAAATAAATAAAAGAATGAATAATGAGGAGGAAATAGTAAGCATATAAGAATTGAAGGAAAACTGAAAGAAAAAAAACCAAACAGTTAATATCCTTAGAAAGAGTAAGATAAGGCATTGCATTCAAAAGATGAGCATGCAATAAAAAAGAAACTATTGGAAAACAAGAAAGAATTTTAAGAAAATTAAAATACAACTACCAATAAAATAATAGGTTAGGGGATTTAAAATGATATAAAATTATATCCCAAAAGATAGAATAATAAATCTCCCAAAAGAGAGAACAATAAGATTCAAGTAGGAAAAAAAAGATTTTTGAAAATTAGCAAGAATGATTTAGAAAGACTGGAGAAAAATGAAGACAAATTATAACAAAATAACACCAGAAAATTTCTTAGATCTAAAGGTATAAATTTTCAGATAGAAAAGACCTGAGAGCTCAACAATAAATTGAAAGGAAAATCCTCACTGCAGAAATCAGATCACAAGGGGTAAAGAGATCTGAAAGGGGGGATATATATATATATATATATATGTATATATAATATAATATATATAATCTTAAAAGAGCAGATATTAATTGCAATCAGATTTCTAAATAACTGATAGAATAAATTGGAATAATGGCTTAAAATGTTTAGTTAAAAATGACTTTAATGTGGGAATTTATGCTCAATCAAATTATTAACTATGAAAATAGAACAAAGATATTTTAAAATATGCATGAGCTGAAAATTTATGAGTATGCTTAGACTATCTCAGGAAGTTCTCAAGCTAAGTTCCAGAAAAATATGCTAAGTAATTACACTAAGAACGAGGAACATGGAGGAAACAGAAATAGAGAATCCAACACAAGTACTAAGTTAAGGGACATTCCTAAATGATATCAAATAGGCATACAGGCATAGGTTTTGTTTTGAAAATGTATATCAAGTTACAATTCTACCAATCGAGTGTCAAAATCTCTACTTCACCACCATTTTTTGAATTAAATATTCCCTTTAAAATATTTTACCAATTTGATACTTAAAAATACCTCACTGCTGCTTTACTCTGCACGTCTCTGTAAACTGAGTTTTAAAAGGTTTTTTTTCCTTGTGTTATTATTTATTTTCCTTTTTTGCTCAAAGAACTTTAAAACTCCACCTCTAGTTTATGACAGACCAGAAAAGAGCTGCTTTTTTGACTTACACCTGGATATTATGCTATAAACTGAGGGATGCCATTAGAAAGCCAACTCACTGGTGATAGCATGTTGGCTGTTAAGCCTTTTGTTGAGGATAGAACTATTATATTATATGGTATTCACTTAATGAGAAGGCATGCACCTTGGTTCTGAAGCAACTGAGTTATTATCTTACGAACACTTTTTACATTCATATTTTAGTTTTGTTCATGTTTTTTAAAAATATATAGATGTTTAAAATTACATGCAAACACATTCAATGTCTTCACTGTGATATTTTTTCATTTCTTTCACCTTTAGAAAGCTTTTCTTTTCCATTTCAAATAGGGTAACTATCCACCCATCATTTTTCTTTTTTCAATAGTTTAATCTAGTACAGTTCTTCTTTTAGGTTTTAATATAAAACTTGTTTTGATGTATAGTATGAAGAAAGGATACACTTAGATTATTTTTCCCAAGGAGCTAATTTACCCATTCATTATAAGTTTAATAAAAGATCTTTTCCCAATTGACTTAAGAGTCTTCTTTTATAATATGTTATGTTCTTTGGAATACAGAGTTTCAGGGCTTTCTGTTCTGTTCCTTGGTTTTTCATTGATTGTTATGCCAGCAAACACTTTTGAAGCATGTCAAAAACCTCAGTGTTCACTCGTCGCCCCCATAATTCCAGTTTGACTTTGAATGCAGCCACTTTATCCCCCGAGTTGAACACAGTTGTCATTCTTCTTTGAAGTGACGGATTGAGTTTGTTGAGCAGGTTGAATATGTCACACAAGTAAGCAAGTTTTGTGACCCATTGTATGTCACTGAAATGTGCTGCCAGTGGTGACTGTTTTTCTAAAAGAAATCTCTGGAGCGGCTCTCGTAGCTCAAAAATTCTGGCCAGTGATCTGCCTTTAGAAAGCCATCTCACTTCTGTGTATGAGAGAAGATGTGTGTGCTCTGCGTCCATCTCCTCACAGAGCTGCACGAACAGACATGAGTTAAGGGCATGTACTTTAATGTGGTTGATAATTTTAATTACCTCCTGCAAAACGTTGTTAAGTTCAGGTGATATTTTTCGGCTAGCCAGCATTTCTCTATGGATGACACAGCGCGTAGACTCACATTCAGAAGTGACCTCTTTGACCCGAGTAGTGAAACCAGAAAGCCGTTCAGTCGTGGCAGTCACTCTGTCCGTGCATATACTGACACAAAATGACCAATTCAGTTTTCCTGATATGTAATCATTCAAAGACTTGAATATTTCTGCAGCTGTGGTGTTGGTTGGCAACAAAAGTGCACATAACATATCCTCAATGCACAATCTCCTGAAAAGTATATTGCACAAAAGCAAGCATTGTTGCCTTGTTGTCAACATCAGTAGACTCATCAACCTGGATTGTGTACCACGGTGACTCAATCCTCTCTAACAGTTGTGCCTCAATATCCTCTGCTATTTCATCAGTTCATCTAGTTATGGTGCTAGCTGAAAGAGGAACACATGTCACCTTTTGAACTGCAGCCTCTCCTGAAAGTTCACGACAAACGTCCTTAGCAGCAGGCAGGATCCACTCTTCACCAACAGTAAAGGGCTTCTTAGCTTTAGCAATGCGGTTAGCCACTAATAATGATGCTCTCAGCGCAGACACATTTGACAAAGTGGTGGCCTTCAATAATTGCTTCTGTTCTTTGTGTCCACATTTTTTCCCTTTGAAAAACTCCAAAGGCATGTGTTTTAATGCAGGGTGCTTGGTCTCCATGTAGCGAAGCAGTTTTGAATGTTTCATGGCTTCATTGGATAGCCGGTCGCCACATATTATGCAAAAGTGAGCTTGGAGAATGTGAATCACCTTTTCAATGCACCCATAATTTAAGTAGGACTCTTGGTATTTTCTTTTAAACGCAGCTTTCTTTTTGTGGCGGTCTTAGAGTCTTCTGTTGTCTCATCATTGGGTCTTTCCCCCTTTTCAAAGAAGCTCTCCAGCGACGTTAGTTTTTTACTCATTTTGGCTGGGGTTAGCCTGTGGGCTTAACAAAACTGTGACTGAGACAAGTGCAAAGTGCAGGAAAGAGGCGCGGATGGAAGTGGTAAATAAAACAATGGGCAGGCCATGTGTGGACTAAAATAAGTGTCGGATTCTGACTTAAAGCCTGCCACCAGGTGCAGCTGTACAATTGAAGTACATCAACTCACTATAAAGCCTGCCACCAGATGCAGCTTAATTGTCACTTGCCACTCACTGATAGGGTTTTGATGAGTCCACAAGCAATTGATTTATTATGGTTTCTGTGCAGTCAAACCTCTCTGCTAATGATAATATTTGCAGCCACTCCCCAGCGCTAGCATCATTGCCTCAGCTCCACCTCAGGTCATCAGGCATTAGATTCTCATAAGTAGCACGCAACCTAGATCCCTCATATGTACAGTTCACAGTAGGGTTTGCATATCTTTGAGAATCTAATGCCGCCACTGATCTAACAGGAGGGGGAGCTCAGCGGGTAATGCAAGCGATGGGGAGCGGCTGTAAATACAGATGAAGCTTCACTTGCTCACCTGCCGCTCACCTCCTGCTGTGCGGCCTGGTTCCTCACAGGCCACGGACCAGTACCAGGGTTGGGGACCCCTATTTTACTACAAGGGTGTACTATGTTTTGTCATAGTACTTGTTTTATTCAAGTCTGCTTCTCCATGCTCTGCAGTTATGTTGTTTCTCACATTTAGCCCCCGTATATTCTTTGTTAAGGATGAATATTTTATGGGTTTTTTTTTTTTTTTTTTCTAGTGTGAATGTTAGTGCATAAGAGAGCAACTCATGTTTGTATGTCTGCTGTATGGTGCAGGCCCTACTGCCCCAAGAGCATAGGCTTGGGAACCAGTCAGACTTGGCCTCAAATAAAAATGAACCTGAGTCTCTGGCACAATTTTCCTCATTTATGAAATAATTCTTTGTAAAGGCTGCTTAGCTCAGTTCTTGGCACTAAGGGGCCCTTTAATAAAAGGTAGCTGCTATATAATATCTTAATGCTACCATTGTCTTTACACTGTCCTATACTCATTACTTCTAAGATTTAATATTTCATTTTGCATTTCCTAGGTATATGAGCAGAGCATCTCCAGGTAAGTAACTATATTTTCTAAAAATTCATATCCCTTTTTTTCATGTAACATATGTTACACATAACTTCCAGGACAACATTAAGTAACAATCTGATGATATTATATAAATAACACTCATAACATTAAGCCACCCTTGCATTCCTGGAGTATTATTCTTTGGTCAAGATGGATATTTTAATATAGTATTGAATTTAACTTCTTAGTAATTAATGTACATTTAGATTCATAACTGAAACTGATCCCAAATTTTTATTTAGTGCTTTTTAAACAATCAACTTTCTAGTGTGCTGAGTTTCATAATTACTTCTATTACAGAAATATTCTGGTACTATTTTTGTAGTATTGGCAAAGAGGAAGCACCTTATAAATGTAACCATTTATTTTATACATATCATTTAGTTTAACCATCACAAAAACCCTCTGAAGTAAGCCTTATTCTTATTCCTATTATATAGATGAGAAAACGCAGGAGATAAATGTTTCCCAAGGTGTCAAAATACATTAATTAAAAAATCTGTGCTTTTGAGCACTATGCTGCTTAACATGACTTTCAAAAATATTACTTTCTAATTATATTGCAAGACCACCATTCTTTATGTCAGGTCCCAATTTTTAATATTTATTCATTCAACAGTGTTTATTGAGCACCTACTATGTGCCAGCCACTGTTCCAGCAACAGAATATATATCAGTAAGTAATACAGTAAAATATCTCTGCTCTTGGGAATTTTACATTTTACTGAGTAGTAGCAGACCATAAACACAATAAGTAAGTAAATCATTTGTGGGCTGTGTCTAAAGCAACACTTAGAGGGAAATTTATAGTTTTATATATTTATATTAAAAGAGAAAAAAGTATAAAGCAATTATCTGTACATCCATTTTCTATTCTAAGAATCTAGAAAAAGAGGAACAAATTAAATCCAAAACAAGCAAAAGGAAAGGAAACAATAGAAGTAAGAAATGAAAAGAGAAAATGAACAAAAGCTAGAACAAATCAATAAAGCCAAAAGGTGGTTCTCTGAAAAGATCAAGAACATTAATAACTTCCAAGTAGACTTATCAAGGAAATAAAAGGTAATGCTCAAATTACTAACAATAGGAATGAAAGAGGCTAATAATTATAGATTCTAAAACATTAAAGATAATAAACATTAAAAGAATTATAAATAAGTATATGTGTCCTCTTTCCTTCCAGTTTTATTGAGATATAATTGACATACAGCACTGTGTAAGTTTGTGTACAGCATAATGATTTGACTTACATACATCATGAAATGATTACGACAGTAAGTTTAGTGAACATCCATCATATCATATAGGTACAAAAAAAAAGAAAAAAAATCTTTTTCTTTGTAATGAGAACTCAAGATTTACTCACTTAACAGCTTTCATATATAACATACAGCAGTATAATTTTATTAATCACATTGTATATTACATTCCTAGTACTTATTTATCTTATAACTGGGAGTTTGTACCTTTTGACCACCTTCATCTAATTCCCCATCTCCTCACTCCCCACCTCTGGTAAAATCTGATCTCTTTCTCAGTGAGTTTGCTTCTTTGTTTTTGAAGTATAATTAATTTACAACATTATGTTCACTCCTGATACACAAAAAAAAGTGATTTGATATTTCTGTGCATTAGAAAATGATTACCATGATAAGTCTAGTTGCCATCTGTCATCACACAAAGATATTACATTATTGACTATACTCCCCACACTGTACATTTCATACTCAAGACTCACTTATTTTATAAATGAAAGTTTGTACTTGTTAATCTCCTTCACCTATTTCTCTCTTCCCCCATCCCCTCCCCTCTGGTAACCATCTGTTTGTTCTCTGTATCTATGAATCTGTTTCTGTTTTATTATGTTTGTTCATTTGTTTTGTTTTTTTTTTTAGATTCTACATATAAGTGAAAATGTTATTTGTCTTTCTCTGTCTGACTTTATTTCACTTAGCATAATACCCTCTAGGTCCAACCATGCTGTGGAAAATGGCATAATTTCATTTTTTATGGCTGAGTAATACTCCATATATATATATATACCACATCTTCTTTATCCATTCATCTATCGATGAGCAATTAGGTTGCTTCCAATCTTGGCTATTGTAAATTATGCTGCTATGAACATTGGGATGCATGTATCTTTTTGAATTAGTGTTTCTGTTTTTTTCAGATAAACACCCAGAAGAAGAATTGCTGAATCATATGGTAGTTCTATTTTTAATTTTTCAGGAATCTCCATACTGTTTTCCATAATGGCTACACCAATTTACACTCCCACCAAAAGTACATGAGGGTTCTCTTTTCATCACATCCTTGCCAATATTTTCAATTTGTTGTCTTTTTTATAATAGCCATTCTGACAGGTGTGAGGTGATATCTTACTATGGTTTTGATTTGCATTGCCCTGATGATTAGTGATGTTGAGCATCTTTTCATGTATCTATTGGTCACCTGTATGTCTTCTATGGAGAAATGTCTATTCAGCTCCTCTGCTCATTTATAAATCAGGTTGTTTGTTTTCTTGATGTTGAGTTGTATGAGTTCTTTGTATATATTTGCATATGAAATTCATCAGACATATCATTTGCAAATATCTCCTCCCATTCATTAGGTGGCCTTTTTGTTTGGTTGATAGTTTCCTCTGCCGTGCAAAAATTTTTTAGTTCGATCTTGTCCCATCTGTTTGTTTTTGCTTTTTTTGCCCTTGCCTGAGGAGACATATCCAAAAAAATATTTCTAAGACCAATGTCAAGAGTACTGCCTGTGTTGTCTTCTAGGAGTTTTATGGTTTCAGGCCTTACATTTAAGATTTTAATCCATTTTGAGTTTATTTTTGTATGAGAAAGTAGTCCAGTTTGCTTCTTTTGCATGTGGTTGTCTGGTTTTCCCAACACCATTTATTGAAGGGAGTATCTTTTCCACATTGTATGTTTTTGCCTCCTTTGTTGTAGATTAATTGACCATCTAAGTGTGGGTTCATTTCTGGGCTGTCTGTTATGTTCCATTGGTCTATGTGTCTGTTTCTGCCCCAGTACCATATTGTTCTGATGACTATAGCTTTGAGTTTGAAACCAGGCAGCATGATACCTTTAGCTTTGTTCTTCCTTCCCAAGATTGATTTGGCTGTTTGGAATCTTTTGTGTTTCCACCAAATTATTTATTCTAGTTCTTTGAAAAGTGCACTTGGTATTTTGATATAGATTGCATTGAATCTGTATATTACCTTGGGTAGCATGGTCATCTTAACAATATTAATTCTTCCAACCGATGAGCATGGTATAGCCTTCCATTTTTTGTGTTGTCTTCAATGTCTTTCATCAGTGTCTTACAGTTTTCTGAGTACAGGTCTTTTACCTCTTAGTTAGATTTATTCCTAGGTATTTTATAGTATATGTCCTTTTTAAATTTCACTACTTCAAATAATAATTATCCTTAAGTTTTTCAAAAGGCTGTTTCAAGTTTTTAAAATTATCTACGTCAAGAGTGAAGCAAAAAAAAATCTCCGATTTAGGATAAGAAATTTGCACACCTGAATTTCCACCCACCTACTTTTGTTATTTCTCACAAATTATTCTTTGTTAAAATAATCTGGAATTTAGATCTAAGTTTTTTCTTTTAAAATTTTGTTAATATTTGTGGCTTCTTTTTCAGGATTAAGTTTTGACACAGGCATTTAATTTTGAAACAATTTCTAATAAATATTTAGGCCTACATATATGGTTAACATTTTAAAAGCTTAACATTTATGCAGTGTCCTCCTAACTCTTGGATTCATAATTTAATTCAATGGTTCTCATACTTTAGTGTGCATCAGAATCACCTGGAGGGCTTGTTAAAACAGACTGCTGGGCCCTACACTTCAAAATTTCTGATTTAGTAAGTCTTGAGGTTCTCCCTGAAAAAATCTGTGCTTCTAATAAGTTCCCAGGTGATGCTTACTGCTGGTCCAGAAACCATAATTTGAAAACCACTGTTGTAATTTATTACTCAGTTATTTAGTACATATATCTTCAATAATATTTTTAAAGAATGATATATTTTCTGAGCCCTTGTATATCTGAGAATTTTCACACATTAATATCAACTTGGATGTTTGATTACCCTTTCTTCTAAAAATATATACCACTCCATTTTCTTCTGCTATTTAGTGTTCTTGAGATCATATCTGTGGCTAGACTAATTTATACATCTATTCTTGTAATTCAAAATATTTTGTAGAATGTGCTAGGTAAGTCTCTTTACAGATTTTTCTGGTAATCAGTGAATTCTTTCTAATTATTTTTTAATTTAGGAAAGTGTTTTAAAAGTCTAAAAATATAAGCCTTTCATTATGAATTAACATATGGAAAGTGCCTATTAAAGAAACTAAAATTTAGAAAGTAAGCTTAGAATAGTGACTGGTATTTTTTCTTTAATTACCTGCTGCCCCACCCCCATTCTGCTACTTTCATCAAGAATTCCGTTTTTGGTTGTCTGTATGTCCATCACCTTCTCTTTCGTGATATTGACTTCTCTGTCCTATTTGTCTACATTTTGGAGAGATTCCTAAGGCCACTCTTCACAACACTGATTTGAGTTTCCATGGTTTCAATTTTTCTCTGTCATAAAAGCAATGTGGATTTTATTTGTGTTATTGTATTTCGGCTTTTTTACTATTTTTCCTTTTCTCAACAATTTCCCTATCCATTCTGCATCTTCTCATCTCAGTCCAGCATGAATTGCCCCTGTTTTTTCTGTCTGCATGGTTAGGCAAATCCCCTCTTCAGGACTAAAGGTATGTGCAGCATTGATGTTCACATTTCAAAGGCAAATTGGCAGAATCTAGCAGATCATGGGAGTCTGTGAGACTAAAGCGGGAAAGTTTTATTTTTTTCTCCTTGCCTTGATCTCTGACACTCTTTACAGATGGAATATATGTAAAACTACATAATTCCCAGTGAACAGATACTAGGACTCTTCGAGTCTCTAATTCTACTTGAAGATCTTAGCTTATGAGGATTAGAGCTCTTACACATTAGGCATTGCCTCCAGCTACTCCTGGCCACCCCTCACAGAGAGAGAGAGATGAAGTTTTCATTCATTCTAGAATCTATCTTAGGGCACTGGAACAACAGCAATGCTGCTTGCCTTAAAGTAGGTATAAAAGTGCTGAAAGTGCTTCTTGGCTCTGTTTTAATCTATTCCTGGTTCAGAAAAACAAAAAAATCATCCAAAATATTCTCATAAAAACAGCTCTTTTGATACATCCAATCATATGCACATACTCAGAAATACCTGGTCAGGAATACTATAGGAGTAGCAAAGAATGGCCTCTAAAGATATATCCCATCACCCCAAATTTAATACCTATACGTAAAGCTCACCAAACAGAAAGTCAGTAAAAATTGCTTGACAAGTGTGACATTTGGCTAAGAGTTAAGTCAACATTTTGCTGTTCCTTTGAATATTGTCACTCTTTATTTGTTCATAAATGTTAGTGAGCATTTTGGAGAATCCTTCTGAGGGTCTACTCATTTAAAAATCTAAATTATTATTAGAAAGATCAATGACTAAACTGGACCATCAACGATATACTGGTTCACTTCATTCTCCTTAAAACAAACATCTCAAATTTTTATGGGAAGTTTTATACCTTGTAATGGTGACATTACCCACATTAAAATGCCCCCGCCAACCCTGTGCCAAATGGGGACTGAAGATCACAGGTGTCAGAATACTCTGACATTCTTGTTGAGAAACGTATGTGTTCCTGGCTTCACTTCAGATCTACTGAATTAGATGCTCTCTCAGCCCAGGAAGTGGCATATTTAACAAGTTCCTTGGGTGACTACTATCACACTAAACACTTTGGTGATCCCTGCTATATTATAAACCTATACAAAAATGGTGAAACTAAAGAAAAGTCTTTTGGGAATAATTTAGAATAATGGATAAGGAACAAACATGCAAATACACACACACCCACCCACACACACACACTATTTCTACCAAAAAGTTACCATACCCCCATCAAGTATAAACGTGCTATTAAAACAAGGATTTAGGGAGCTAGAAGGGCCAAGGCAAAAAGATATTTCCGCTACTCAAACTATTACTGTTAGCCCAATTCTTTTCTATTATGTTTTATTTTACACTATTTCAGACAGAAATTTATAATTCCATTTTAACATTGGGCTAAAGTAAAAGACCAAATGTTTGGAGCTAGTGAATAAAAATCCAGCACAGAAATAATTTGATCCATTAAACCTTTGGCATCTGCCTTGAAAAGTACATGTTTCTTTGTGTTATTTCTCAGTATATTAATATGAGAAATGCATGAAGCACAGAGGTTAACAGGAATACTGAGAGGTTTACTAGGCCACTTACAGTATAATTGTGACCTGTCATTACTGTGATATTTTTTAAACAGTAATTAATCTTAGTGGCATATTTATAGATTATTTTCAGTCTAATTTTTTTTTGTTGTTAAAGAAATACAAAAGTGGGTCTCTGTGTATTTTCATCGTATAATATATTAAGAACATTACAAAAGCATAATAGAGTAAATCAATACAGAATGAGCTGGGGTAGGAAAGTTGCTATAACATAGTGGCTAAATTCATAATATCAAGAGCCAGACAGCATGAATCCCAATACACATAGATATCAGCTGTGTGACATTACAGAATTTACTTGACCTTTCTGTGCCTCAGTTTCTTTTTCAGTAAAACAGGTCACTAACTGAGACCACCTGACCAGGTTATAATGATTAAATGACATCACACATGAAAAGTTCTTATAGAATTTCTTATAATTTCTTCTTAGAATTTCTTACTCAGTTACAAAAAGCTCACCAGCAAGTCAAGGTGGATGGCAGAGATTAAGAGACAGTCTGATCTCCAAAACCTTCTGAATTGTACACAGCTGAAAATTAAGAATCAAAAGGTGTTTGTTGCAGGTCTAAAATGTGCCTCTAACTTTCCTACATTTTGGTGGAGATAACGAAGAACCAGTAACAGTTCCTGCTTTTAAGAAGCTTATAATCTAAATAGGTCAATCATTAAACAGATGTGCTAAATGAACAAAGATGTCCAAGAAATATTCCTTGGACTCTTGACTACGTCTATATACTTCTTTTCAAATTAATTCACACTGATTAAAATTTCTCATACCATATGATATCCAATGTATGCTAAGAGGGTTTCACCTTCTTCTTATTTTAATTATATTTTATCTTCTTTTGTTTTAAACCAGGGAAAGTGAGAAATAGTGTAGTTTACTTTTTCTCTTTCAGAAAGGGCTTAGCATAGGTTTTATGGCCCAATATCTTCCCCACCTCACTACTTTCAAAATGTCCTTTTCGCTCTCCCCACTTAATGAACAACTAACATCTCTGAATTACTTAATAGTGCTTTTTGCAAGCTCAGTTGAAATTTTAAAGGAGACAATACTGTTCCTGGGGAAAAAGATGGATCTGTCCAAAAAGAAGGTGAGACAGTTGCAGAAATACATGGTCATTTGTAACTGACTGAAGATTACAAAGAAGGAATTAAGAAGGACCCCAAACTTTGTTCTCAGTATCACAGTTGGACCAAGCCCTCATACAGTTTATCTAAGCCAGTAACAAATAAGGTTATTTATGGCTATATTGATGTCAGTTTCATTTCAATTGAATGCTGCATGCTTACATTTTAAGAAAAATGCCTGAATGCTTCCTGTCTTTTGTTGTTGTTGTTGTTTTTCTTTGGAATAAGTTCAAGAATTTTCCCCTAATTCATCTATTTGACTCAATTTTCCCATTTGGAGATAAAGTGATACAGATAATAAGGGACATGATTTTGACAATGTTCACAGACTGTCAAATCGTAGAATAAATTTTAGATTACTAAGTGACATCTGTAGCCTATTAGAATTTAATAAGTATACCATAGTTATACTATTTAGACTTATTGTGGCAGATTTTGGATGAAGACATTGATAAAAATGCCTAGCAGTTCATCTTTGGAGACAGATCTTAGCTTGAATCCAAACTATGACATGTCCTGGCTCAACTCCAGATGGCTCAACTCCATCTGGAGTTTGAGTCTTTAAGTCTGTAAAATGGGCCCAGTAATGTTCACCTCATAGGGTTATTTTAATAAGAATGCACTTAGAGTGTTCAATACAGTGCTGGGCACACAAAGATCATATTATTAAAAAGGCCTGGATATTCCACACAGCTATTACTCATTTTTTGAATTGCCAGGGCTGAGGAGTGCAGAAAGGCTGATCAGTTTTGCTAGTAACACAAGTGACTAGCAGCATAAATGTTCAAATACCACCATTAGCACATGTTAACTTATATACTGAAATTTATTAACCCATGCAAGGAAATTTTCTCAGAATTGCTGGTGCTACTTTAAGAGACATAGTCGAGTTTACATAAAAAGTAATAAAACCAAGGTACTGTTTTGTTGTCATAAAGTTGTGCGAAGATTAGATGAAATAAGCTAGCACTCTTGTCCTAAAAGTATGTATACTCAGTGATGTACTTCATATGGCAGTATGTATCCCATGGGTAAATTGATTTTAAGGGAATCACTTTCTAGATCCCATATTTCCATATGTATTATTTCTTAAGTTATATTGCCTGAGAAACAGTACAGTCAAGAGATCATGCTGGCTCTTCTGTTCCCAACTCCCATGTCTCAACGTTCCTTTCCACCTTAGAAAAAAAGCATATTTCTCAGTGATCTCAAATACTGCAATGGTATATTGCCCTGTGGTATAAAGATGCTAGGGTACAAAATGGAATGATAATTCAAAATATTGGCGTTGGTCCATGATTGAGTAAAAACTATTTTTGCAAGTCAGATGACTTCTAAGTTATTGCTTCAGAAAAACTGAAAGAGAAACTCATCAAATTGTTTAAGTATTTTTGGTTAAGATCAATAAGTAATGTTTAGCTTATAACATGAAAGGTGTCCAAAGATTTGAGTAAAATGACTATGATATTATAAAACTCTTTCCACTCTAAAATTAAAATTATTTAGATGAACAAGGACTTTCAATGTTCACATCTACAAATAAAAGCAGGATAGAATGATGCTGAACCTGGGCATTTTTAGGAATAACATGCATCAATGGATACATGATCAGATTTTTTTTTTAAAGCCATATTTTTCTCATTAAGAAATGCATTTCCAATAAAATTAGTTTCATGTTGAAAAATAATCAAAACTCATAATACATTTATATTATTATGATAAAGTATAAATTTTAAGGTCTAAAAATACGAAAGAAAAAACATTTATCATTTAAAGTCTTAACCCAGAAATTTAAAAAATATAAATGTCCAGTTATAAACATATATTTTGTTAAAGACAAATTCCATAGAGCGGCTTATAAAAGAAGTTCAAGCTTAAAAAATATGAAAACAGAATAAAATCTGGTGAGAAGTTCAATTAAAAATATTAGTTCAAGGGAAAAACATCTATGTAAAACTTTCAACTATTATTTAGAGCTTGTTTATGTATTTTAAAATAAGATGATGAGTATAAAGTCACTGCTCTTTGGATTCTATTAGGTTTATTTACAAGAATGATGTAGCAATTTCATTTTAAGAATGAATATTTGCAGAACTCGGGAAATTCTGTCTTTTGCTATCAAGTAAACTTATAGCCAAAATTTGTAAAGGTCAGCCTAAAATGAGTGAAGGGTACATGGTATATAATTTTTTTAAATGTGGGGTATTTGTGAGCATAAAAATTTGAAGACCACAGACATAGTATGTATAGAATCCTTAGTATACTTTCTGCACCAAACTGAATCAAAGTGCTGGACTTTTTTGCAAAAGCATAGCAAAGAGGTTAAACTGGCCTGACCAGATTCCTTTGGCTCCTCTATTCCAATCCTAACTCTTCCTGTACCATCACTCCTGTATCATCTTGTACCTTAGTGCATCAGATACTGCATGGGTCTCTCAAAGGTTTACCGTGCTCTACACTTAGGAACCTCTTGGAACTTATCAGGTATTCACAGGATACAAAATTGTCTGGGCTGCACACCAGGACACTCCTCCATCCAAGAAGGCTGTAGGCAGCTTCCATGATTGATGAGCATTATGGCAAACAGGCTATAAACATGACTTTGGAAGACTCTCAGTGCATAGTGTAATCATGCAAACAGCAGGGATACTGTACACTGAAATAGCTTATCTCTGCAACATTGGTTATCTCCTTCCTTTTACTGCTAAAAGGATACCACTGTATGGGGATGACAGGAAAGAAGTAAGTGAAGAGAGAACAGAAGGCTACCAATACTGTTGTCTTCTATATTTTAAGAGTCTGAGAAAGTAACTTAGGTTCATTGATATTTAAGTGCTTGTCCTGGGAGAAAACTGTTATTATTCAGTATATTAGTATCTGCACAAAGTCAAAAAGGAAAACATAATATTTCACAGTCGTGAGCTTAATTTTACCCTTGTCTACCTCTGACACCTTCAAAGGATTACTAATATCCATAAATCGTCTTTAGTGGCACTCAGAATGGATTCTCTTCGCATAAACAATGGTTTGCAATCAACATTTAATCTGGAATGGGGTGACATATTCTTTCTATTCTGAAACATCAAATATTGTGTTCTATACTTTTTCTAGGAATTAATTCTGACCTTATTAACTACAATTTGTTACAGATACTTAACTGTGGGCAGACATTCTGCATTTATTTATAGAATACCATGTTTCTCTAATTTTACCTTGGCTTAAAGCCTTTTAAGTTATTTGAGAAGTAAGTTATTCAAACCAAAATGCTCACTGATACTAACTGTACTTCATCTACTGTTCAATGCACATTTTCAGGCCCTCCCATACTTATGTATCAGAAATTCAAGAGGAAGACTCCAGCAATCTGTATTCTAATAAGTCCTCCACGTACTGGTACACATTAAAGTTTGAGAACCACTGATCTCCTGGAGTCTCACTTCACCAGCAGAACTTCCATAAGTAATAACTGGCTACAGTTTAGAAGTTAAATAGAAATATTTCCTTTATCAACATACATGAATCCTGATACATAAAGGAATCATATATACAAACCTTAAGTCCAACAATTAAGGGTTAATCTATTTTCTATTATGTGATCAGGCATTTGCTTCTAGAGGGTTTCAAGATCTTTACTGAGAACCAATGACATTTTGATAGTTCTCTAGATGTTAGGAATAAATGTGTTAGCTTTATAGTCAGAGTTTGCTGGAGAGTTTGGACCAACGCTTACGGATTTAAGCCAATGAAGGGATAAAGATGGTGAAGAATCTCATTCTAATCATGCCCTCCTTTCCTAATTTCCCTTTTCACTGTTTGGTCTTCTCCTTTTCCTTAGGGAGCCGAGTGATTGATAGCCTAATCCAATGACTATTACAGCTGCCTCAACTAGGACTCTTTTCCTTATCATTAGCAGTTAGCCTATGGTTAAATTCACAGCTCACTGCTTGGTACAGCCCCTGAGATTTAAGGGTCTGGCCTTTAGAAAATATTTAACATAAAACTGAAATCTTGACATACTGAGAACTCAGTTCTCTGCAAGGTTTCTTTAATTAATCCAATGTACTGTACCATTGTTCTGTATGAGATTGTGACATGGTGAACTGTTTCTGAAGCTTACAGAGATGTGTAGCTCTAAATTAAACAGTCACTGACATGTACCTACACTGATTTTTAGTACAGTAGATATGCATGAATCTGTGAATATTTAAATTCAAGCTCAAACAGTGACAAAATACTCTCTAGTTTTACTTTCATAATAGAACATTTTTGATTAATTTCAAGCTTGAAATCATTCTTTACGAAAACACACACACACACACACACACACAAGAAAGAAATTTAATAATTCATTACCACTGCTGCAAAGGTAAGTTTTCTTAATATGCTTGTTGGTGTCCTTTAGTTTACAAAGTCTATCAAATATTTTCTTAGGAGCTGGTAACAGACATTAATTTATTTTCCTAATTTTGAACAAAGAAAACATATATACTATCCAGATATCCAAGAATTGTTTGGCTCTTAAACATTATTCGATTTTATCATTTATCTGCAGTTATTTTTAAATACCTAAGGAAAGAATATAGACCTTGATCTATGCTTTAAACCTTTGCCCTTGCTCCAGTCTGTCGATGAGCTGTAAGCGTCTATGAATATGGCACCTGAGTCCCAGATGAAAAATTATGCATCTCATAAACTGCTATTCTGCTGAAATGTCAAGCCAAGGCAAGGCTGTACCTCAAACTCAGCACTTGGCATTTTCCTTCTGTCTGCTTTGTTGCCGTGAAGCAAACATGAACAGTGAGGATTTGTGTAGGGCAGGTAGCAGGCGAGCTCACTGTCAAAAATCTATTATTAGGGCTCTGATCTCCTGCATAGACCAACGACGGCCAAACAGTGAGAAACTCAGGCTTCGGGAAAAGCAATATAATGCAAAAGGGGATTCTTTGTCAATCTGTACGTGAATATATTCAAATAAGCATGATTTAAATGAGAATAGTCCTAATGGTGAGCTTCTCTCAACTAAACTGATAATTTATAATGAAAATTGTAATTCAACATCTTTATTTGATATGCCTACTTTTGACTATTCTGCAAATATAGTACATATATTTATATAACAAGTTCTTTAAGAATTTGATCAGTTAAACTTGTGATAGTCTAAGAATGTTTTTACATATGTGAATAATAGACTAGAATTTTTTCCATTATGTTGGTACATATAAAAAAAGAAAATAGATAAGTGAGTATAAAATGGAAGGCTCTCCTTTTAATTATTCTTTTTGGCATGATTTATTACTGCTTTTTTATTCATTTAAATATTATCTTTATCAGGTTACTTTAGATATTTCAGTATTAAAATCTAAGCTCTTATTGATAAAGATGGTTACAATAGATAGCTGAAATTTTATGACGGATAGTAGGTGTGTTTTTCTGAAAGGATTATATGCATCAGTAATCATGTGATTGACACATAAAAAAATCCAGCCCATTAAAAACTACTTCCTATAAAAAATATCAGTACTGCATTTTATGATATAATTGTAACGTACAGTATAAGAACTTCAAGCAATCTTACTAAAATTTTCAGTTGCTTGCATGTGTGAAAATAGTTATTCAAAACAAAACGTAACTGAAACTTCTGAGTTTCCAATCTAGTGTATGTTTTGTCATCTTCTCTATTTTACACAATAGTCACTAATAAATACAACAAAATAAGTTTAAGTTTATGCTTAGAGTGGGTTACATTGGATTTGTGTTTATGTAGTGCCCAGTAGCTGAGAGCATGCTGCTAAGTCCCAGCAACTCTTGAGTAACTATTTTAAAGACAAACATAAAATATGCAGTGTGGAGACAATGCTTAAGATTCTTTTTTAAGCTACTCTTGATACATTATTGATACATCGATTCCCTCAGGTTTTCTGAACTATACACTTTGTACTCATTTCTAGCCCTACATTGTCACAGAGTTACAAATTACTAGCAAATTTCTAACTTGCACCTTCTTTTATTGGTAATTCCCATGTTGATTTTACAAAGAAAACACCTTTAGGCTTGTAACTATAAGAGCTCAGTTAGTATGCACTGTCCAATAGCCCACATAGCTAGATATCGAATCATATATCATTTATTTGTAGAATGTAAGAACATTTATGGAGTATACCATTATATTTGTTGAGAAATACACCATCATTTCTTAACCTCTGTAATATCCTTCACGTGATTAGTAAAATATGGGTTCCTGAAACAGAGATCAAATCTTGAAGGCCGTCTTTGATGAATTATTCAGAAATCAGTATAAAGTTCATAAGTATTAGTAGTGAATAATAACAGTGTTCTACTGTTTTAACTAAGTTGATACAGAATCAATAATTTCAAACATCTAAAATTTGAAATTGAGGACAAGAATTTCCCTTTTTTGATAAAATAAAACAAATTTAGCAAATAAAATAATTTAAAATGAGTTAATTTTTCAACCTTGTAGAAAGTAAATTATACTGAGCCTAAAGTATCTATCATCATCTCAAAGTGCCTTCTGCAGAGAAATTTCAGAACCTTTCCCTATATGTGGGTGTGTGTGAATGTGTTTTCATGTAAAACAAACGAAATATGTGCGGGACAACGGAATAACAACAAACCTAAGGAATATGCCCATCCCCCATTAATAAAAAGAACCTTTTAAAACACAATAAGGAACAATAACAAAAACTCCTTCAAATGAGTTTACCCCATTGCTTGATTACTATTTCTCCCAATGCAGCTATAAATGAATAAAAGTTATCCTTGTGAAGTCAGTTGCAAGAAAGACATATCTTTAGTTATGCCATGCAGGACTCATTTTTAACCATCTCTAAAAGAATCTTATCTACAGGGAGGACTTCATGTGAAAATGTTCCACCACAGCTGGATAACACCATTTATACAGGTGATAGTAATCACTGAGTTAGGGGTAAGCTTAAGATACCATTATTATTTGGGGACAAGGTCAAGAAAAGGGTAAAAATTTGAAACTAAATCAAGAAAAAAAAAAAAAAAACTGAAACTAGGTAAAATAATGAGTAATTCACTTGAGGACAGAGTTTATAAATAACGTTCCTGATGAGATTAGTGTTCCTTCTAACCAAATAAATAAAGCCAAGGAATTTTCTCCCCTCCCCCTCAAAACAAAACAACAATAATTTATTCAACTCTGTAGTGATACATGAACTAATTGCTGTTTGATGTTAAAAAGTGTTCTGCATGGATTCTAGAAAAAAAGAAAGTTACGTGGTAACAACTTACAGTATTATGTTTCTACTGTCCATAGAAAGGTAGAGAATATTGATTCCTTAGAGGCAATGATTTAGACAGAAGTACTTGTATGGTGGAGAGCTTAATTAGTCATCCTAGTTTCATGAAAATATTCCTTATGAATACAGAACAAGCTTTCTTTTGATACTGTTCTCACTATGAAATCACCTTTAATAGACTCCTACTGTTATCTCAAATCTTGCCAGGTATTTCTCCTACAATTAAAATTTAGGTTTATAAGTCATTTTACTATGAATTTGATTCCTGTGTTTGACCATCTTCCCCATTCCAATAACCTACAGATGAGTTGGAAAATGCAGTTTCTAAAATAACAAAGCTGAGGATGAGACCTTGGAATGAAGTCCTAACTCTCCCTCTTGATATAAATTTTAAACTTCAACTAGTAGAAGTTACCTCACTTAATGACTTCTACAGGCATAATGACATCTTTTATTTAACAAAGAGACCTCCCTCTAAATCAGCAGCTTTCTGACATGTTTGAAGTTAACCAAAATAAAAAATTCATTTTACATCGTGACCTAGTACAGAAATATACATATGTGCGCATTACATGTATAACTAAAAAACGACGTTTGACCAGTGTTTATCCCAACTGTGTGCAAAGCATTCTGATAGTTTTTTCTGTTCATTAAAAAAAAAAATTGTTCAGCGTTCATTAAGCTTGATTCCATAGTACATTCATGAGTTGGGAACCAAAGTTTGAAAAACATTGCTTTGGAATACTCTAGAATCCAGACTAATCATATTTGAAATAATTAAACTGACATTCCTTAGCTGAGGTTCTGTTTTTGAAGCTAGTCACTGCACCTTACTAGCTAATATGTTTTAAAAGAAGGACATTACTGAAATGCGACCATTGTTCTATAGCATGTGCTCTACTCTAGTTCCTCACCATTTCCCCATTGAAACAAAACAAAATATTCATTTCAAATAGCAGGGATCTTATTCTGAGAAAAAAAAAAAAAAAGACTGATAGAGAGCTAGAAAGTTTTGAAAGAGAAAAATAGCCTTCCCTGGTAATGAAAAGTACGTACTGTATTTCAGGTGGCTATCCAAAACTGAACTCTTTGTAGCTTTCACTTAAAAAAAAAAAAAATCTATGATTCAAGCAGCTCTTCCAAAAGTAGATATTCCAGTGTTCTGAGAGAACACTTGGGTAAGTATTAGCACTGTGCTGTGGGAATTTTTTTTTAAATTTTGTAAAAATACCTGGCATATTTTGTGTAGTTTTCTATATTGAAGCAGCATAATTCATAAAACTAGGAATGATATTTAGCCATTTTGATATTTTCATCACTCCTAAAATTTGAAGCCATTATTATTTAACACATTTTGTTAGGCTACGTTTTGCTATAACTCATTCTGAAGGTACTTCATTATAGAACTTACTTCTATCCTAAAATATATTATCATTGCTTGTTTAAACTGCTTTTCAGATTATATTACCTTTAAATTAAAGCAAACATTGCTTAAAAGGAAAAAAACTATTAATTTTGTCAATACGGAGAGAGTCTATTTTCAAAACAAATTGTTTATAATGTGAAGGGACTTATTATAGAACCTATCAGAAATGAGGTACAAACCCTTAAAAATGTTAGGGACATTTTGTTGTTTAAAATGAAAGTTCTACCCAGGCTTGGTTGAGTTTATAACCCAAGTGAATATTTATAGATGAATTTATAAATCTTAGAAATAGAGTTTTATGGAAATGTTAACAGGCCCTGAGGTACAGCTAAACTTGTTTGCAGATACTGCTATAATTTCCAGTGTGTGTATGCTTAAAAGACTGCAACACAAAAGACTTTTTCTAATGCTGTAATTCCGTCAGTTTATTAGACTGAGTTATAGTATGGGAGAATATTTAGAAACTGCAGCTTAAATGAGAAAACGCGAATGGTGTTACTTATATAAAATACTACTGCAATAGTTCTTTTATTAATTTTTAATGTTCAGCACCCTCTGTGACCTCCTTTATTCTCTTGCTGTCAACATGGCAGGCTGGAAAAATTGAAATGGGCTGACAGAAAACATAGTGCACGTTAGAGCCCAACTCTGGAATCTCTCGACTCTCTTTCTGAGACACATGCTAACTTGCTCCATGTTATTCTGCATTACAATAATATTTAAGGCACTGTTTGATAGCGCCTGATAAAAGGGAGTTCTGTCTGGACCCTGAGCAGGTGCTCCTCTACAGCCTTCTTCTTTCTGACATTGTGGGAATGGCATTCAATTAAAAGCAGAATATACTTTTTTTTTTTTAAATTTTAAATCATGGCTTATAGGCACACTTCACGCTCTCAAAACATAATACCTCAGCATGGAAAGAGCTTTATTTGTGTCTATGCAGCCTCTTCCAAAAGCACATTTTTGTCTGATTCAGCAATGCTTTTCTTGAACAGTGGGACACTGCTATGTTATGTATATTTACCACTGTCTCTATCACCAAGGAGACTAATCCTCATACCAGTACAGTCAAGAACCTCACAGCATTGTCTTTGCAAGACCAAGTTCACACTGTCACAGCAACAGAGTGCACAGGGCAAAAGACACTGAACAGGACTTTGGGATTAAAACTTCTCTTTCTGTTTCAAATGCAAGTGTTCTATGATGAGAGAAAGTGTGCAAAGGTATGAGGTCTGCAAATATCTTGTCAGCTGAAGCTATAAACGTAATGTTTTAATGATTTATTTCACAGTTGTGAAGGTAAGATTTTTGAAGAAGGTAGATTTCAAACTTCTAGGAAGACTGGAAACTAACTCAGACTATGAAAAAAGATATGAAAATCAGGGTGCTTATATTCTTCTTTTAGAAAGCCTTGTTATTAGCCTTTACTAATTAATGATGAGACAATTGTGACAATGAGAAATTCTGAGTAATGCACAGACTGCAAGAGAATAGAATTTGTATGAAACCCTATCTTGGTATACTCTCTTCTTGTGCTATCAGTCACTCGATCAATCTGTCCCATCTGTCATAACTATTAGGAGTTTTGACCAGCAGTGAGTTATAAGAATTTGGGATCGTAAAAGGCACAGTATTCTTGCTTGTAACATGATCTCTGGATTTTTCACCAACCTCCAAGGAAGCAAAAATGCAAGGAGCGGGTAACACCTACCGGACACGCCTCCGTACGTAGTCCGTTTCCCAGTGCCCACTGCCGGCCAGGGTGTGCCATCGGCTTTTAATCCCATGAGACCTGAGACGGTGTTGGTGGCTGTAACACCGTCTGCGCCACCTATGCAAAACACAACATTTTTCTGCAGTTCTTAAAGGGACGATTGCTAAGGCCCATTCAAACCCACACAACCCAGAAAAATGCACACTCTACTTTCTCTTGAGAACATTTCCTCCCCTCAAATATATTCACTAATTTCATTCCTATAATTATACTTAAAATGCTAGAATAAAAATTTTTAATTAGCACCACTTTATTTTTCCAATTATTATACAGATTTGTGGATGCCAAATGTTTTGTATTCAGTCTTATTTTCCAGCTAATTTACAATATCTTTACAAATCAGGATGCAATTTCCATTGGATAGCACACAGCATATATGATTTGTAAAATCATGCATTGACTGTATGATTTATGTATTCAAGATATTTATTGAGCATGTGTTTAAGGCAGAGTACTAGATCCCACCAAATATAAAGGGAACTCATAAGAAATTTCACCTGTGGAAGCAGCTATCTTTTTAAAAAGTTTCATTAGAGGTTCAGGTGCTATTGCTGGCCTGTTATATGGTGAAGTCATTCATTTTGGAGTGGTTTGTTGTGACTGTGGCTTCGTTTCACAATTGTTTGTGTGTAAACCAGGTGTTCACTAGGAAAAATGATAGATATTCTTGTATTCCCGGGCCACTTACTAGCTTGAGTATAGGTATGGATCTGTTACATTTGTGAAGTCAAGCACTCAATTTAATACTTTTCTTAAAGTTTAAAGAGAGATATGCACATATATTTGTGGATAAAGATATACTTTAATATGGCTATGAAATTTAGGCCCATACTTACATAACGAGGCAATTGATGTAAGTCAGGTTCTTACCTTCCTTTGCAGCTCTGGCGATGCTTACGATATCAGTGACATTTGGGGTCAACTTGGCAAAAAAAGGAATCTGAACAGCTTGCCTAACCCAGCGGCAGATGTTTCGCACCAGCTCTGGATCCTGTTCAAATAGGTCAGTCAAATATAGAACATAATTAAAGAATTGTGATCAAAATGTGTGCTGGAACAACAGCAAAGCTGGAGATGTGCAAGACAAATCCAACTTGACAATGAGCAACATGATATATTTCTCAAATTCCTCCTCAGTATTACATCTAGACTCATTAGGGAACTAAGGTTAACACACTTCAAGTGAACTGCAAATTCATCACATAAAGGTTAAATTCCTCAAGGGAGCCTTTGGAAAATAAAATTACAAAGAACCAAATGGAAGAAAGTGTTTCCCACTTCCAGTTAAATAATGTCAGAAATAAAACATAAACTTCTGGTGATAAGTTCGGGAACCATTACAGAATTTCTAATGACCTCATTGGTTTAAGCCTAATAAAAATATTTGAATAGCTGACTCCCAGGTGAATGGTATGAAATCTGCAGCCTATTGTTTTCATTATTAGAAGACTTAGTCTTGTTGAATTGTATTCAAAAGAAAACATGTGACTTCCTAATCAATCTAATTACGGTATATAGTATATGCTAATATGGGGTAATTCAGCCTTAGGTTACACACACGAGCTGATCAGTAACTTTAGCTTACTTTTGCAAATGCTGCCAAGAGCTGTGTAGCACTTTTCAACATTGGTCAACTTGAAAGAATTGATTAAAATGACAAGAATGAAACAAAATATCAAATGCTCATTTTTAAAAGCAAGGAATAGATGTTTTCCTCTGCCTGTTTCTTGTGATTTTTCAGGCTTCTATTTTCTCATGGGACAAGTATCATTTAGAGGGCAATAACCTATCCTTCCTATTGAAAATAACTTAGCAGTAGTAATGTTCTTTGATTTCAACACATACAATAGTCCTTTTTTTTCATTACTTTTAGTGCAAAATTTATTCTGACAGGTACTGATAATGTGCTTTGATAAATTACATTAAAATATGCAATAGCAATTCATTATTGAACTTGGTAATATTATCTTAGGAAGTTAAAATGTTTTTTTAAAAAAATTAAAGATCCACCCAGAAAAATGCAGACATATATTTAAACTATGAAACAGTAGGCAAGTATTTCATTTGTAATTAATATTTTTATATGTAAGAAAGTTGCTCTTTGCATTTTAACCTTCCGAATTCTCTTAAGATGAGATTTCTAATGTTATAACCTTTAGAAAGAACCTTTTCACTTAGGTTTAATGTATCTTGATCAGTCATCTTGTATTACTCTACAAGTTATGTGTTTGTGTGCTAAGACACTGTGATGAAGTAATTTCTGTCGATTGTTATTGTTGCTATTCAGCAAAACTAATAATTTCAACAAGAAATCTTTGACTTGGCTTGTTCTCTTTTCCGAACAGTAATTTCTTCATTAAACATAAATATTAAAAATGCACTATATGGAATGCTCTACAGGGCATATTGTGTATTATGAATAGTAAAATCTGGAGACTTAGCTGTACAAATTCTAACTCATGAAAATGGAGATCTGCCCCTGCCCATGCAATGTTCATGAAATATTTATAACCACTGCATTGGCATTATGAAGACAGTTGCATCTTTGTGACTTTCATTTTTAAGTTATGAATTTCCATGGGACTTAGCCTAGAAATGACAGTAACTCTAGATGACATCAATTGCATGTCCTTTGTGAAAGCTTTCTTTAAGGTAGAATTTGCCAATAATTTAAAGATCACTTGAATTGCATAATACATGGAAGGTAGCCTGATAAAAATTAGTATAACAAATTTAAAATATTATCTGGTTCCAATAGAGTAAAGACTAATAATCTGATATAGGTTTCTAAGTGGCTTTCGATACTATTGACCACCGTGTCTTTATATTTACTTTGAACATCTGTCACACTTTTTTCTGTTGATTCTCACTAGCTGAATACTTTAAATGGATGCCTCATACATTGTTTAACAATTTGAAATTTGTTCAGAGTTTTTCAGTTTTTGTAAAAAATATGGTCCATTGGTTACCTTTATTTACTTGAATCATCTGCTGCTATTTTGAGATACCATAGTTTAATCCTCTGATAGTTCTGAGTAAGGTTTATGGTGTTCAGATATATTTTACCTGTCTTCATACTCAGTTAAGCCAGCTGTTTACTAATCTTCATACCCAGCTGAAACACAATTTGATTACCTGAGAATTTTAAAGACAACTTATAGCCAACATTATCGTAAAAATTATTGACTGTTCCATAAATTGCAAAGTTTTGTTTGACAGGCATAATAGGGAATATTCTAATACAACTAGCAATGTGGTGAGGCTAATAACATGAAAAAATTAATCTGTACACTTTGGAGAAACTATTCACACATTCCTATTTCCTCACATTTTTGATATGAATGATCGAGATCTAAAAAAATTAATAGTGCTTCTGCATCTTGACCTTCTCATTTGCTAGTGATAGCATCAGGTGGCATGACCCTTCCTAACAAGCCAATTTTTAGAATCTTATTGAAATGAATAAATTTTAGACAATTTCTAATTCTCCCCTACAAAAAGTCTTCAGGATAGGAAATACACAAAGTTACTACAGCCTCTCAGACAGACTGAGACTTTAACATTATCCACACCAACAAAAATTAAATAAAAGAAGACAATTCTGGATTGCTTTTCTACTTCTAGGCATATAACATTGTAGGCACTCAAAAAAATTTGTTGTGTCAATGAAAGAAGACTAAATGAAAACTTGGCAGATTTTCAATTTATTTCTTTATGTATCCATCAATTTATAGATTATGTTTGGGTTTAAGAAAAACACAAATATATGTTATGATAGATACTGTCTAAAAGGATGAAATTCACTAAGACTTCTTTACAAAGCAGGAAAAATTCTGAAGAAAAATGGTAGATAATCATGGAAGAAAGAACAGCTTAACAAGTCTTTTAAAGTGTCTAGTCCACAAAAAGCCCACCTGTATCACCAATTTTTTACTGGCTTTTCCTGCAGATATTCATAATGCGCATTCCTCATCATGATTTGTAATCCCTCCCATAGCAACTGCGTGTGTGTGTGTGTGTGTGTGTGTGTGTGTGTACTACTTTAATACCTGTTAACTCTTTTGTTATTTACATGATCGCCAAAGAAAGCTGTGAGGGAGCAGAATGGGTTTTCCTGTGACGAAGGTGTGTGATATTACTAGCAAGAAAGCAGTGAAGCCCTTAAAGGAATGAGTGACAGGTCTGGGGAGCACGTGGTGGTCTTGGGGGTACTACATGACGTGAAGGTAACAGATCAAGCTTGTGAGGTGCTAAGAAGAGGATAAAAGCAAACTAGAGATACATGTGGCCTGTGACAATTTTAATGAGGACCAACCCTGTGTCTGTCTGCAATTAATACACTCTGGAATAGATTCCTATGAAAACCAAACAACAGTGACAACAGCAAAAAGCAGAAAATGTAGTTCTGAGCAGACTGTTTGTTGCAGAAATTTCCATTGTCCAAAACTGGCTGCTTTTAAAAGCTTAATGTTCTATCTGGGCCACAAGATAATAATTTTTAATTCTAGTAGCATGTCTCTAGTTACACATTAAGGGTGTTCTATATATGATGCACCCTGCTGCTTTTGAGGACCCTTAGATGACCTCTCCATTGTAGGACAGGTATTTTCACCAATTACCTAGGGCATCAAATCTCACTGATTTCATGCCCTGTACACAGGAATAAGCACTAGAGAATGAGATTGTGAGAATTTCTTGATAAGTTAAATTACTAGTGAAATCTTTGACTTTAAGAAACATTTTCTCCAATTTCCCTGGTAATTTCCACTCTGCACAATTCTTTTGAAAATGGTTTTCTTAGAAGGTGGCATTTCAATGAACCCACTGAAAAACTTTACCAGTTATGAAATGTTTTCTACTAAGGAACTCTTAAATCTTAATTCACATGGCATGCTAGGAAGTAGCTAGCATTTTTATGTCCACTTTTCTGATAGACAGAACTAGGGTCTAGAAGATCAATCTGAGTACCTATTGCTCCTTCTTAATTTTCTTTCCCATTATCCTGTCCTAAACCATCATCTTCTTTAGCAAAATTGTTCCTTAAAGTAAAATGCAGCCATCAATTGTAAACTAGAACTATAAAAGGCTTCTACTTCATTTATACCTGTAAGACTAGCTGTAGCTTCAGAGTGATAGGCAAAAGTGATATATTTATCCTTCTATGTCAGTAAAGTAAGACAGAAAGAGTTAACTACTCCAGGTAGAACTATTAGTAAATGCAAAGACTAGGCATCGGAATGGGGATGTTTTAAATTAACTTATATTTTAGCATGTGTCCTTCTTGCACCAGGTTTCCTGATTTAAGAATTCTAACGATGGCGTAATCACCATGGAACACCGTTTGGCGGTTTCCTCTAAAGGTAAATGTGCACTTACTAATCCATGCAGCAATTCTACTCTGAGTAATATATTCAAGAGACATGAAAATATATATCCACACAAAGACTTGCA
Organism: Phocoena sinus; assembly: GCF_008692025.1. Classification (NCBI taxonomy): domain Eukaryota; kingdom Metazoa; phylum Chordata; class Mammalia; order Artiodactyla; family Phocoenidae; genus Phocoena; species Phocoena sinus. Next base: position 86,856,875 of record NC_045763.1, read on the forward strand.
CACAAAAGTTCATAGCAACTTTTTCAAAATAGCTCCAAATTGGAAACAACTCAAATATCCATTAGTATGTGAATGAAGTGGCATGTCTACACAACGGAATACTATTCATCAATTAAAAAAAACTAAACTACTGAATCATGCAACAACTTGGACTTAATCAAGGAAACATTATTCTCAGTTAAAGAAGTCCACAAAATGGTACATGCTGCATGATTATATTTATACGAAATTCCACAAAGGAAAAGCTACGCTGACAGAAAGCAGAGCATTGGTTGTTGTCACTGAGGTTTGGGGATGGGAAAGAGACTAAGTGGGAAAGGGCATAAGGAAATTTTTTAGGGTAATGGAAATGTTCTGTATCTTGATTGTGATGGTATTTACATGAGAGTAGACATTTGTCAACACATAACAAATTCTATACTTAAATGTATTTTTTTCTGTTATAATTATAAGTAAATTATACCACCACAAATTTCATTTAAAATTTTAAAATAATTCCAAGGGTGTTCAAATATAAATAGAAAAATTAAAGCCAGTGGCATTCTAGGCAATGTGGGTTCTATCCTTTTAACAAATTTATTTACTGACGACAAGGCACTGCAACTAGCCTATGCTGGAGACAAAGATGAGTGAGACAAGGAAGGCAGAGTCTACTAGGAAGTACAACCCAGGCACATAAATAACATGTATGTTGGATGTTAAGTATAAAAAAGGAGATCCTGATATGCGCTCTTATTTCAGAGTATTTGAGAGCATGTAGCACAGAGTTCAGCACATAGTAGGCACTCAACAAATACTGTCGACTTGATAGAGCTCACATTGCATAAATTAACATTGACTTTCTTATTTCTATTTACTCAGAAGAAAACTGCGAGTATAAAATTACTGGTTCCAAGGTAACCTAATAGACAACTGTTTCAGGCACTATGCATTATGTTAGACAATGGTGTTAAAAATATATAATACACTATCTCTATTCTTAAAAAACAAAACAAAATAAAACACTTCATAATCCAGGGGGGAAATGCATATAACAAACATATAATATGAATATAAAATGCTATAAGTCTATAGCAATGTATCTGTATATGCATATAAAATATTATATATATATATATATATATTTTTTTTTTTTTTTCCTCCACTTCCCTTGTGCCTTAAGCTGAAGATGACACAGAACTAACTGCTTGTGTGTTCTCTCCTCCCCAGGCACCCGTAGCCTTCTCCATTCTGATTCCTGCTTCAGGCTTTTCTTTCTCTCTCCCTGCCCAGAATGTCCTTCATCTCTTGTCCCTTGGATAACATCACTTCCATCCTACCTCAACACAGGATGGGTTAATAAATAATGACTCCCTTTTAAATACTCTCATAATGTTTCTTTATTACTTCATTTATCACAGTGTTTTATAATCATGTTGTTTTTTTTCCCCCATCTCTACCAGACTATTAGTCTTTTAGGGGATATATCCTACTGTTTTATCTTGATCCTCTTATGTAGAGTCTAAGACACTAAAGATAATAAATACTGTGTTGAACAAAAGAATGAAGAATTCCTAAATGTGGATCAGATTTCCACAGTCAGCAAGAAAACAATTGTCCCTTCCCTTCAATGGAGCCAAAATAAGCTGGAGATATTAGTAGTTCTTGCTCCATAAGCCAGTGGAATTTGGAAACAGTCTTGCTGTTCTCTACCAGCTAGCTGGACTGTCTGGAAGACAGCTGTGCCCTCCTGTGGCCCGGCAATCCATTAAAAACTCCCTGAGGTCCCGACTGCCCATGGCCCTTTCTGTCTAAATCTTTAGGATATTGAAGATTTTCCAGTTTGCACTCCTAACCTTGCCTCAAGTTCCAGTCCTTGGTCCCTGGGGCCTGGTGGGGAAGTCTATCCATGGTTTTGCCAGTTAAAGGGAACTTGCATTCCTTTAAATACCATTTCCTGTGACTATGGTTTAATGCCGCTGTTTCTTCCATTCAGACAGCATTTCCCTAGCGTACCATTCCTCTGATATTCCTAGTGTCAGTGTTCCTCATTCCCACACACTTAGTTTCAGAAGCTTAAACCTTTCACAAATGGATGAGAATTGCCATGAACTATTTAGATAATTCTTAAGAAGTAGGTAGTCTTTGAGTCATTATTTTTATCCCCTCTGACGACTAGCCCCTCTTTATCCCCTCTGGTCCACTAGCTCACTTCTTTATTCCCAAGTGGCAATGTAATGATGGAGGTCAGCTCTGAAAACGGTTCAAACTTCAAATCTTCCCCTCCACAATTTGTCCCTATGGAAGCAGATTCAGATTTCCTCAGATTGTCTTGATCCTATCTTAATCCCAACTAGAAATCCACTGCCTCAACTGACCACGGCAATAAAGTGGGAGAAGTACCTGTTCAGTAGTCAGGCCAATGAACATATCCTGCTCACAGGTCCATGTGCTATTCTAGCCAATGAGTGTCTTGGGGAGGCTCTTCCTCACAGCACTCTTCTTGTCTTATTATACAAATACCTTGAGTCTCTATTGTAGGAACCCCAAATTATAACAAAAAAAAACCAAACAGAAAAATAGAAACTGATTCTGCAAGTTAAGGGGTCAACTTTTTGAACTGTTGAAGAATTGCATAACCTTTCACCAGAACTAATGAGTAAATACACTAAGGTGATTTAACTAGGATCCGAAATGTTCTTAATGAGTACACGTAGAAGCACGCAACTATGACAGACCCAGACATGCACCACTCAGATCCTCCTTCAGGAAAAGACTTGTGCCCAGCTGCTACAGTGTGCTAGAGCAGACAACTTCTAACTGGTCCCTACTTCAGATCCCCTTCAGCTTTCAAGCTGAGGTCGGGGTCCTCTTGGGGAGGCCCCAGCCAAGACAGCAAAACTGTGGTACAGGGGCCCAGCCATTTCTATCCAATGCAGGATTTCCCTAGTAGGCCATCTTTGCCCTTGGGTTCTCTGTCGGACTGGTGAAGATTCTTCTCATATCTGTTTCAGGGTCTGACTGCTCCCCTTCCCCAATTCTGCTTCATCCCTATTCGTCCCTATTCCTTCCACAAGTGTTACTCCCCAATAAACCTTTTGCACTTCTAACTCCATCTACGTGTCTGATTCCTGGAGGCCTCAATTCCTTACTTGAATTTTTTTAATTCTCTTTGTGATAGGGTTAGGGTGTATTCTAAGAAAGTCAAAGAAGAAAAAGAAGCTCACCCAAATGACCCCAGGGTATCTCACTGAGAGAAACTCAAGAAAGCTAAATGGAATCCTAACAAAGCTCTTAAACCCAGCTTTCCTGGAAGGTCCTGGAAACAATCAAGCTTAGTTTACTCAACAACGGACAATATATGCTTCTGGGTAAGAAAGGGTCCAACATCAAGAAGCAGGACTAATTTTTCCTGTGAAAAAGACTGTGTTAAGGGACATAGTAGCAGACAATGATTGGATGTCCTCTGTTCAGATACAGTTCAGAGTCATCACTGGAGAGTTTAGAAACCTACTTTATCTTTTGATTCAGAACCTGTTGGAAAAGTCACTGCTGTGATGTGGGACACTGGAAATGACTGTGCGAAGTCTACAGATAAAGGAGATGATACCTTTGTGTCTGAAAAGCCAGGTCTACCCATCAGGGAAGTATGGTCAGGGGAATCAATGCACATGCTAATCCCTACCCCAGTGCCATATCTCTTGTTGATAAAACAAATTAATAACAACCTCTTTAAAAACATCATGAAGAGGTCGTCTGGCAACTTCCGGCAGGTGTGTTGGGTCTCTAATATTCTATTCTAAAGTCTGCTTTTGCTTTCACATCCATTCTCTTTGCCTGAACTCTTGCATTTCTGGACTTTATCCTTTGCCCACTTCTTTCAGGATAAGACCCCTTTGAGTCCTGACGCTTACCTGAATTGGCCTGCAGGTGCCCTGTTTGCATCCATATTTGATCCATGACTTATTGATCAGTTACAGGCAGTCATTCCTTTCTGCTTCACAATGATTTTCCTTCACCTCTGCTGGATATTTCCATCTCTACTTCCCTTTTATCATCTCTCTCCCCACCCAAATGAAGAATGAAGCAGGCTCCATGTCTTTCTTCATAGGCAAAAAATGCCCTTTGAGAACCATACATTGGCCATAGTTCACAGAAATTAAGACACTTCAAAATCCTCTACATTAAAACATTTTTGAAAATGGCTTATTCTTTTTAGCATTCTTTACACTGAGCCCCCCAAAATACCTTGATCTTTCCTTATATGTGGGTTGTTATTTATTTGTGAATTCAAAGGTTAGTATTGTCCATGATGCAGGAAAAGTGCTGTCCATAGTCTGTTAATGAAGTTATTCAGTGTAACCTGAAAAATCTTATACGTGGAGAAACAGGCTATGAACATGCTTTGCTGATACCACCGGTAGGGGTTCAAAATTGTGGACCAGCTGAGCCAAACTGAAACTCAGCAGGCTCCTCCATCACTGCCCAGAACACACCGAAAAGGCTTCAGTGGGTAATGAAGTGACAGCAGTCACTTGCACTTCTGTGTATGGATTCATTTTAGATAAGGGCAAGTAAGTATTTAAGTGTCTAATATGGAGTTTTTATTCTTTGCAGACTTTAGGCAGCTTGTCATTTGTTTTCTTAATGCAAAGCATTAGTGTAAGCAGTGTAACAATTGATATTTCATACATCTGTTGGTCTACTCACTTAGCCTATGTTTTTGAGTGCTAGAGTTAGAAAACAACCAGAAGCACAAAACCTCAGTATCTTAATAATCCCCTATTCATGTGAATGATTAACCGACACAGGGAGGAGACTAGTGTAAAACAGCCTTCTGCCCTGGAGCACCCATGATGCTGATACATTTAAGATGAAGAGTCTAGGGAAGCCATGCTTCTGTCCTGGGAACTTTACGAAATCCAAGCAAGAAGGAATTACTGTTGAGGCAATTTTAAATAACGTAGCAGAGGAAACCTCAATCCCTTGGCAATGAATGGTTTCAGCTAAGGGGAGCTCATCCGTAACAAGCTGGTACAGTTCCTTAAGGGATTTCTTCTGCTGCTGCTAGAAGAGCTAGAAAGAAATATCTAGGCCTTTGTTTGTTTTGCCAGCTCAGCAGACTGATTTCCCTCTTTGAGCTGAAAAGGATTTGGAGATAACTAAAAGTGGGGTGACTTTATTGAAAAGTGTTTGCGTGAAAATGTGGGATGGGAAAGATATTAAACATGACCTTTTGTACGTGTGATATTAACAAACTCGTGATAGAAAATTCAAGGATATTAGATTTTACCCCAAATTCTGAGCAATCTGAACCTAACTTAATCTTTATCAATGTATTTATACTCATGTGGTTTATAAGAGTACACATCATAAGGTGTGTTTGTGTGTGTGTGTGTATATGCATGTGTGTGTAAAAAGAGGATTCTCTATTTTAAAGTCTTTCAGGTGTCAAGGAAAGGAACCATGGCAAGCCTACCCCCGTCCCCCGCCCCCCATTACCAAGGGCTTATTACAAGTACATATGGAGAAGTAAGAAGGTAAGTGAAATATTTTTGGCAAAGGAAGAGCCAGTCCTCTGGGGTCTGGGATGCCTGTCATTCATCTTGTAGGACACACAGCAGCTCTGGTGACCCACCAGTGAAATCAGTGACAAAGAGCAGCTCTTACTTTCTTGTTTTTCCTTTAAGAGTTGGTGTCTATTGCTTTTAGGCTTAGAAACTCTGTGATACTAATGAATCTGCTCTTACTTTTCAGTATCTCTTTTTCCATTTCTACTTCTACTCACTTTCTCTTTTTTCTATATTGCCTTTTTGGTTCTCCCAATCAGTTTTTCTACAGTCCACCAGAGAATCTATATATTTCAAAACCAAACCCACAGAGAAGATCCTCAGATAAAAACAGAATAGTATTTTTGTTTTGTTTTTTGTTTGTTTTTCGTTTTTTTTTTTTTTTGGCCATCCTTCCTATTTCACACCCTTCCCATTTATTTTGTTAAATTCCCACTGTATGAAGTATCAGTGGAACACAGAAACTATCACCACTATGGAACCCACTGAAAAGAAAATTTTTGTCTCTCTATTCTCTGGCAACCAAGAAACAATTGCATGATTCTCGGCCTGGCCAACTGATGCTCCAGCCAAAATTTCAGTCTCACAATCAGAAAAGTGGCTGAAGTTTCTTTGTGGTAGTGTGTGGTGCAAAGTCCCTTGACAGTATCCAACAATGGCAGTAGTGGCAGATAACAGCACTGGTACAGGCTGTGCATTATCTGGGCAATTCTTGCTACCCATTCTCTGGATCCATTTGGTTTCTGACCCTTTTCTAAGCCTGCTGTTCCTGCCTTCCCTGATTCACTAAGACATCTTGTATCCTGCCAATAAATCTTCTTTTCACTTCTGACAGCTAAAATCAGTTTCTGTTGCTTGCAATTAAGAGTGCTAAATGATAGTCAGATAGCCAGTACCCAGTACAGAGTGACCTTATTGCTTGAGTTATGGCACCACACTCCCTGAAAGGCTGCTGATCTCTTTTTATTTAGACTACAGCTGGTCACTTTTTTCTCAGGATACAATATCTAGTCCAATGAACTGTGGTCAAAGTATCCAGGAAACATGCTTTTGTGACAGCTTGTACACAAGATATTGCTTTTGGTCACTTCCCTTTAGAAAGGAGCTTTAGGTGTGGCAGGTCCTTAGCTACATGGATTGTGTATAGTAATAAATAAATAAATAACACTTTTTATTTAGCTCCTAATAATTAACCTGAAACGTCCCATGAAATGTGAAAATTACAAAAAAATAAGGTATTAATTTGTCCTCAAATACAGTCAAATTAGATCACTTAGGGCACTAAAAATTGGTCAAAGTCAATAGAATATATAAATGGCTTTTGGGATTAGTATAGTCATTATTTTTCTATAAATCATTCAGCATTTGAATATGTCATAATAAGCAAGATGTCATATAATTCAAGAGACCCTTGCAGAAAGAAGTAATACATATCACGCAGGTACAGGAAAGCTTGATTTGAAATGTATTAAGAGTAGCTATGAGTTCTTAAAAAATGGATATATAAGCAGAGAATGGTAATATAGCCCATAAGAAAAAATATCCTGAGGCCCTGAAATTAATTTAAAATATGATCTCCCTTTCACTCTGAATACCTGCATGATTACCAATTCAGCAAGGATCTTTCGTTTATCCCAACTCAACTTTACTAAGGTGCCTGCAGCCTACATGGTTGATAAAACAGTTAGGAAGCTTGCATGTGGGGAAAAAATCTTCAAACTGCTTGATACACAAAATCGTATTAGTATTAAAAACAGGTGAGTATTTACTTTTGCAATATTCAAGAAATGTAAAATACCCAAAGAACTGCTAAACTTAGATAGTTTAAAACTTTGCACTTTTTTTTTCCACTTAAAAATAATAAGTGTGGTAACCCTTACTGGGTCATGTAATTAACATCTAGATGTTGCAGCATATAATTAGGTTTTTAGAATATTGGGCAAAGGCAGCATCCAGCATTAAAAAAGGTTTTACTCATACATTTCCAGTTGCTAGTATTCTTAGATTTTAACATCCAACAGTTGAAATCACAAACGCGACACAGTTACTTCTTACTTTATCCTTTCTCTGCTAAGTAAGTTATTTGTGGGAATTCAAAAACTATTGAATCTAAACCTTACTGGACATTTGCAATCATTCTGCAGTTAACCACAAAGACTTTATGAATGGTTTCATTTTGGTATAAGAAAGACATAAAAACAACCCCAAGCAATTTGCTCTCCTTGAAGTGTGTACAAAGAAAGTGGGAAGTTAGTAGTAGAATGATTACTTTTATTTACTTCTAAAGTGTGTGTGTGTGTGTGTGCGTGTGTGTGTGGTGGGGGGGACTGGAGTCTTGAAAGAGTCACAAAATGGCAGCAACTGGATTAGGGCCTGTGGAGAAACACATGGGTAAGGAATGCATAGGAAGACTCTAAAGCATGGGAATGCACTGTGTGATGGGAAATAGAAAATTCCAAACTATTGCTTATGAAGGGAGCAGAGAGGAGATATGGCTAAATGGTTCAACTAGAGTTTAGAGTCAGCTTCCTACAGATTCTGTGCCTTATCCTTTAGACAATAAGAAAACACGAAAAGCCACATGGTTAAATCCCCGTTTTAGAAATATAATTCCATATATGTCTATGGGTTGAGTAGGATAAGATACAGAGCAAGCAGGGACACCAATCTGAAAGAGAAAAAAGGCCTAGTGCTAGCCAAGAACTTCAAGTGGACTAGAACATCATTTTAAGGATGAATATTAAAAACTTTCAAGATTAGTACAAATTGGAGTTGGGGAATGAAAATCAAAAATAATTCTGTGGTTTGTCATTGTAGGAGAATAGTAATTTCATCAACCAAGTGAGGAAATACTAGAGAAGCAGGTTTGGCAATAAAATGATGAATTTTAGATACATTGAGTTTGAGGTCCCTATAAGACACCTAGCTGAAAGAATCCAGTTGAGAGTTAATAGGAATCTGGATCACAGGATCACTAAATCATAGATTTATGAGTTGTTAGTATGTAGTTGGTGGTTGAAATCTTGTGAAACCCTTGCTATGTCAGAGAGAGAAGAGAACAATGAGGAAAGATCCAAGGAAGAAGGGAAACTCCAATAAAGAATATGTAGATGTAGTTCTTGATATGAAATACACCAAAGACATCAGGTAGGATGAGGACTGAAATGTAGGCAATAGATTATACCCCTTAAAGTCACCGGCAATTTATGGTACATATAGCTAAACATATAGGGATGAAGACAGATTACAATGGTTAAGTAGTTATATCTATAGATACACACAGCCCAAGAAAACCAAAAATAAATTTAATCTGAACTATCAGAGCTTAGAACTGTGCTTGACATAAAAGGTGTATGCAATGAATATGTTGAGTAATTATCATTTTATTGCTATCACAATTAGAACTAATGACACAGTGGAAGATCATTTGCTATATTATGAGGCAATGCATATATGTAAGGGAGACTTTATGACATTTTTAAAGGAATCGGTTACAGCTTAAACAATATCTCTGAATTCTAACAATGTGAAATCCATGACAGTCTGAGATCTAAATAATTAGCTTTGTTAATTAAATAACTTATTGAAATCACAGGCCTAGATAGGACTCAAAGAGGTTATTTAGACCATTCTCAGGCAATATTAAAAATAACAAACATACAACACAGTGATTTACAAGTGCTCTCACACATCGTAACTTAATTATCCTTAAATCATTCTACGTTTTGTTTTCTATCAAGTCATCCCCAGTGAGAGATACAGTAGACCCACTTCTCACAACATTTGAAGACAAATTCACACAAATCTCTTTTGCATCGTAATACAAATTAAAATCATATATTTCTGTTTACCTTGAAAGAAAAAAAATAAAAATTGTTTAATATAATTTATACACTATACTTGCATTAAATCTTTCTTCAAATGTCATTTTTAAGAAAGTTTTCCATGATTATGAAAGGATGATTTCATAACTATTGTGGAGTAATTTTTTGAATAAATTAATTAAAAAATTATTGACTAAGAAAAGTTAAAATTACTCATAATAAAACAACCAAACAACAGCACTATTAAAAAGGTTTATTTCCTTCTATTTTCTTGGAGTAAGAATACAGTTTCCTCAAGTTAATTCTTACCATTTTTACAGTTGTATATCCTTTATTTTTTTCATTATATCATGTGCACTTCCTATGTCATTCAACTTCTTTAAAAATACTATTTTGATATCCATAAAATATTTCATTATATAGATATACCCTATTTTACTTAATTATTTCCCAATTTTTGCACTTTGAGATATGTCCAGTTCCCATTATAAATAACATTGAACTAAATCTCTTCTGGTGATTGGTGCTCCTAATTCCCTTGCTTTTGTTCCTAGGTGCTGTGTTTATGGATAAAATATGAATTCTCCTAAAGCAAGCAAACAAAATCAGACATTTAGAATATATAACGCCTTAGAAGAGCTGGATAGTCAATAGACCTGGGCCTGATACTTGTGGAAACTTATGTTGCTATATGTTATCATGGGAGCAATTGGTGAGGGAGACAGAATTGGATTTTTCAGTTGATGCAAAATAGGCGAGAGCCCAACCACAAACAGTCAGCTTTTAGCCTCCCCCCCCCCGTCCCCCCACACCCCCACCCCCACCCCGGCCCTGGACCTAGAGCACACAGGGCTTCCATGTCTTACTCAAAGATGGATCTCTCCTCAGTTAGCACATGTAAAATTTGGTTCCTCCACAATGTTTAATTTAAGCCAATGCTACTCATAATGGGATTTTCCTGAACCTTATATACCACAGATATCCCTACTAACAGATAAAATGATAATGCTATTATACGTGGCCACAGTCATTTCTAAATAATTAAGAAATAGACAATAACCTATGCTGTACATATAAACCATGATATGCAGTCAAAATCAGTCACTACGTAATTTTAGAACAGTCATGTTAGCCCACTTATGTTTAATTACCAGATCAGAATTTGTTAATACGCTTCCTCCATCCAAAATATACTTCCCCATTCATATCACACACATTAGTTCCAACCCTTGAGAGAATTCATTTCTTCATTTATCTTTCCTTAGGATTTTATATATACTTGTATTTGGACTGCTCAATAGAAATGTATTAGACGAATGAATGAATATTATTTGTCATGTAAATGGATAATATTATTAAAAAAAAAAAAACTTTAAAATGTCAATAGGGCTATACATTCCCAAAGACACATTAGTTAGAAAAAACTAGGACTACATACTACTAAGTGAAAACTAAAAAGGTCAAACTACATTAAATACAGGCATGCTTTTATAAAGCATCCTTATGTAATCTTTTGCTAATTATCTGAGAATCATATATATACTTTTCTTTTCTTTTCTTTTCTTTTCTTTTGCGGTACACGGGCCTCTCACTGTTGTGGCCTCTCCCGTTGCGGAGCACAGGCTCCGGACGCACAGGCTCAGCGGCCATGGCTCATGGGGCCAGCTGCTCCACGGCATGTTTAAAGGCGTATTTACCTTTATACAACTAAATTTCCTTAAAATTTGCCAAAATTTTACTGTGATTATGTTGCAATCAATCCTTACAGAAAAGAGTTATTTATAAATTCTTAGGTTAGTTTTATTACATCAGTTCTTCATAACCAAGAGGCTTTTTAGTTTATATCTTTGTTTTATTCCACATTTAATTAAAGCTAACAATTTGTTTAAAGTGTGATAAATTAAAGAAAATGTTTCCCAAGTTGAGTGAGAGACAATTTGTAAACGTTATTTCCTAGATTTTTGGGCAATTTGGTAGGATGAACTTAATAGCCTAAAACAGCTATTTAAGAACAAGAGAAAAGAATAGTTGTAAATCTGAATTTTGTTAAAATTGCACGAATAGGAATGAGCATTAACAAAAATATGTTTTGTAAGATGGAATTGCTACCAATTTGAAGTATGCATAAATTCATTTTTATGGTTATGCCATTAACTTTGAATTATCCATATTGGACTGGTAAGAGACACTTATATTATAAGCAAACTCAAAAGCAAGTATATTTCTCTTTGGGATATAATCACAGTTACAAACATACACTTTTAACTTTCTTTATATCCAGTATTTAATCCTGGCTTAAAGTGATGGTTGGTGAGCACTCTGCTGGTTACTAACAGGTAAGGGTAAGAAATATCTTTGAGTCACCATGCATGAATGGGACACTAAATAAATATCTTACTCTACATCAAAACAAATACACTATCAGATTATCTTATACCATATTTGTGAGTTTGATCAATATTAAATATTAGCATATTCAAATTTACAAAAGAATATACATACAATGATCTTTTATTTCTATGGTATTTCCCATAACTTCTGCAATACCAAAAGTACACTATGTGTTTCAAGAACACTTGACAATTTATTTAGACTTTCCAAAAATTTCAAATCAGAGCTTTAGTTTAAATTTTATTATTAGTTATACATATAAAATCTTAATATACAAAGAACATTTTACATATATTCCTCTCTTCTAAATAGGAAATGGATAAACGGATAACTGTTTGAACATTAAATATCCTATAATTCATCCTGATATAAAAATGAAGATCTGAAAATAAATACTGATTTTCCTGTTTATAAAAGAAATCAGGCTGAGTCCCATGTCAACAAATGAGTTCGCAGCAGCTCTAAAGAAATTGTAAAGACGATCAGTCTATTTTCTTTTTTATTATTTTCTTGTCGTTTATTGTCACAGTTGTTGCTTAATGAAGATGTGAACTTGTGTAACTAAAATCTGCACCACAGTAAACAATAAGGCATCATCAGCCATATGCAACTTATTTGCATAGTAGTGGGCTGTACGTTGTGTAACCAGTTGTAACCATCTTTTCCTTATTTGGTGATATTCATCCATTCATTCATTCATTCAACAAATATATTTTCAATTACTATCTTAGTTGCTGGGGTAAATAAGTAAAGTGAATAAGACAAAGTTATGGTTCTCATGGAGTTTTCATTCAACTGGGAAATACAATAAGGAAAAAAGAAACAAATATGTAACACAATTTCAAGTAGGTAATAGAAAATTTAGAGCAGGGTAAGAAGATAAGGAGAGAAAGAGTGACGGGGCTGTGGGTATGGTAAACTGAAGATGGGTTGCTTGGTTTAAACTTGAGGAAGTCACATTTAAGTTTATGTATATTCTATGACCAAAACAAATAATCACTTTGCTTTTACAGTACCTTAAAATTATTTTAATTTTATTTAGTTAATTTTTTTTCTTTCTTCCTAGATTTTGAATTGTTTCAAGTCAGGGACCATTTTTATTTTTTTTCATCATGCAATATCATCCATAGAGGCAAGCATAATACTGATATACAACAGGCACAATAGATGTACTAATCATTGACTAAATACTCATCACTTTAGATAAAACTTTATTAGAATGAGATGTGACTTCAGAGCAAATACTATATTGATTTTATATGATCACTACCTGTTTCTATTACCTAGTTTTATGTTTAACACAATAACAGGAAGCTGAGATGCAGATGTTAGCTAGTAGAATGCTTGTAAAAGTTGGACTAATTCTTAGCTAAGTGATTCACTTATACTAACCTTAATGTACAATTCAAATTCCTTGCAAAACTATACACTGCTATATTTTATATGAAATCACTCACCAGTAGTTAAAACTGCAAATGCTCACACTCATGTTAAAATGAGTTATGGCTAGGTAGTGAGATTTAAGGAGGAAAGGAAGAAAGGTAGGAAGGAAGGAAGGCACATAGGCAGGCAGGCAGGCTAAAGAAGACTAGACCTAAGTAACTGAATTAACTCCTCCTTGGTTTTTGTTACAAGTTAAATGATAGTGCCATATGTTTAGAGTAGTTTAAGAATGACAGGTGGTTTTACTTTTTCAGACATAGATATAGAATAGTATAAGATTAATTGAATGCCTGCTTTTATTAAGACAATAACTTTAAGTTCTACTTAAAGTTACATAATGCTTATGCTAGAGCAGGTGTTCAGAGAAATACAATTCCATAGTACTAAGGGGATATTCTTGGTACTATGTATCTATTATCTAGGAACTTTTACATTAGAAGAAAGAATACCTTATTTCTTTCAGCTTTAAGTTTAATGTTCCGGGTCCTTTTTATTCCATCTGAGATGCTACTGAGATAATCACTGTTAATTAACCTCTGATTGTGTACCTAGGAACACTGAAAATACACTTGGTGTTTCTGGGCCTTGATACACCCCTCTTGCCTTGCTGTGCTATTTGGCGTTCTGAGGTCTCAGCTACCTCCTTAAAATGATGACACATCCTGTCTGTATATGAGGTCTTTGAGCCAGTTCTCCTGTTTCTGTTTTACAACTTATATAAATGTATATATATACATATATATATATATATATATAACCACATATATTTAGTAAACATATTAAGAGTGGAGGTAATATGAAAGTAGGATTAGGGTTAGCATCACTATAGGCAAATTTTTTTTTAACATCTTTATTGGAGTATAATTGCTTTACAATGGTGTGTTAGTTTCTGCTGTATAACAAAGTGAATCAGCTATACATATACATCTATCCCCATATCCCATCCCTCTTGCGTCTCCCTCCCACCCTCCCTATCCCACCCCTCTAAGTGGTCACAAAGCACCCAGCTGATCTCCCTGTGCTTTGTGGCTGCTTCAAGAAATGAAATTGAGTTATTTGTAGTGAGGTGGATGGACCTATAGTCTGTCATACAGAGTGAAGTAAGTCAGAAACAGAAAAACAAATACTGTATGCTAACAATATATATGGAATCTAAAAAAAAAAAATTGTTCTGAAGAACCTAGGGGCAGGACAGTGATAAAAACACAGATGTAGAGAATGAACTTGAGGACATGGGGAGGGGGAAGGGTAAGCTGGGATGAAGTGAGAGAGTGGCATGGACATATATACACTACCAAATGTAAAATAGGCAAATTTTTGAAGTAAGAATTCTATCTCTGAAGACCTGACCATTTTGTTTGATTCTCTGTCTTAAAGGCATCTTCATCGGCTCCAAGCCAAATACCCTGTCTTCACGTTTGAGCATGACTATAATTCAGGACAGTCATCAACAAATTACAGTGGTGATGTATCATATGACAGGGACTAACTATTTACCATTTATTGGGTCCTGACATACTATAAGCAGTAAAATAAATCACAAGCTCTGGGGAAATAAATTGTAAGTTAGGAGTCAATAAATAAATAAATTCCTTATGATTACTGATGCACACTGAAAAACAGTAAAAGCAAGAATTAAAACTACTACTTAATATAGTAAGTCTCTGATATTCATAGACTAAACATTTGAAGTCTCAACTCTTTGTGAATGATCCCATAGAGCATATATTAATATGTAATTTTATATGAAACTTGGAGGATGTTGTGAGCTTGGTGTGAGTGAGTCACTTGGCCAGGAATAAGCCTAACTTTTAAGAGCTTTTCTAGCTAGCACCTACGCTGAGGTGCATGCTTAACTTTTTTTTTTTTTTTTTAATACTTAGAAGTACAAAATAACTTTTGAACATGTCAGAAGACTTTGTGTAGAGTGAACCCCAAAGAAAGCCAATTGTTAATTCTCATGATGGAAATAAGGAAAAAGTGAAACAGTTTTATAAAATTGATGCATCTTAGAAAATAGAAGTTCTGTATAAATTTGGTGGTGACTCAGGCAAAAATTAGTAACCATATGCTCTATATGGGAAACAAGAAAAAGTGATGTTTGAAAACGTTTCGGCCAGTGCTCAATTCAGAATTTATGTTAATAGCATTATAAATGACTTTAGTTCTGTTTCTATAGAATCATTACTGTCTACAGGGACCATTTAAACATTTCAGTTATACTTTACTGCTTTTTACGAGGAAAATTATATATTATAGTGATACTTAGGGATTTGAGAAGGTCTTGGGACGTATCCCTCATTAATATTTAAGTCTCAGCACTTGTCGATTTACTTTTCTGCTATAATTTCCTGTTGATTCTTCAGTAATTGCTAAAATGTGGCTTATTCAGCTTATTATTGAACTGTTTATGAAGATGCAGAGTTTTCTTGAAAGTTTTTGTTAAATTTGACACTACAATGTATGGAAATTTAGGACTTAAGATACCTTAAGAACTGCAACTTCTCCAAATGTATATCCCCAGCTACTGATTCCTGCTGTTTGGTCATTTTTTGGTCATTTTTTGACTCATTTTTGAAAACGATGGCAGGCTTTATGGGATTTCACACCCAGTCTGTGGTCATACGTAGTTTATAGTCTAAGAGGGAAGCAAAGCACGTAATCATGCTTTGTATAGGCTGGTATGGGATGCTAGAGGCAGCATGATGGCATAATGAAAAGAATATGGAATTGGAGTCAGCTAAGCCTCTGTTTTCCTGGATCTGTCACTTACCAGCTATATGACAGGTACCAAGCACATAGCAGGAGGTCAACATACAAGATAAGCAGCACAAACTTCTGCCAAGTTTAGAGAAGGAAAGGGTCATCTGGGGCAGCAGTGGTCAGTAGAGATATTTGACTCTATCCTTGGAGAACAAACAAGCTTGACTGGGCAGATGGTGGAAGGAAATCTGTTCTGTGGCCCAAACACAAACAAAGGGGCTGCAGGGAACAAGAAAGTGGGGTGCGTACTGGGGAAAGCAGAGTGTGTAAGTGTTGCAACACGGAGGTTCTGTGGACAGGTGAGGGGAAATCAGATCAAAACTGTAGATTTTGAAAGAAAGACAGGTTGCCTATCTCTGTGATAAGCTTCAGGAGAGGGTACTTCCTTTGTTTTTCATCATGCTTTCCTTGGCAACATGCACAGGAAGCTCTGCTGTCAGCTTTTTGTAGAGGCTGCTTCCTAAATTTAATTAGAAGATGCTTCCTAACACAGAAGCAGAGCCTCCCCTCTTCTTTCCATTATTGCACTTTATCTAATCAAACTCAGCTCCTCAAATTTCCAGCTTAGCTGTTTTCAACACTGCCTGTGCATCAGAATCACTTGTGGAGTTATACACACACACACACAGGCCTTGGGCCCAGACTTCTGGACAAATCTAGGGAAGAGGGGTCCATACACATTTTAAAGAGAGTTTAATTGGTGATTTTAATCTTCAGAAATGATTGGGGGAGAACTTGTAGCTCATATCTTCTTTCTTTAAAATGCGGGTCAAAGGTAGTCACCTGTTCAGATACAATAGCGTGCTTATTTCTCCTTGGGATAACTATACATTTCTCCTTAAAATAATGGAATACGTCACCTTGTGGATTAATTGTAGAGCTGTCAATACCCAAAGGCCTACTTTATTTACCACAGCTCTGTCTGCCCCGGTGGGTCCCCACAGTCTTGCATTACCTCCCACTTGGCCAATTCAACAGATAGGACCAAGGATAACTAAATTTCTTACATTTTAAAATAACATACTGGAAAATATACCAGTGCAGTTGCTGCTCTCTTAAAGTAGTACATATGCCTTTTTGAGGCAAAGACACAACGCAGTGTACTCTTTCTAACATTCTTTATTCTTCCATTCCTCTACCTTCATCCTAGTGACTTGAGGTTACCGAGACCTCCTTTCTCCCTTTACTCCCACGGGCTATTTTCTTTATTCAGTGCCTTATGTCCTGTCTTACATCTCATTCTCTCTCTTTAAGGTAACTGGTTTCATAAATTTAAATCATGAAGTTATAAATAGATTAATGATTTTTCCTTATAAAGAATAGCTACATTTTAAAAGATAACTCCAGAAAACAACAACGTAATAATGTCTCCACCTCATAGAATGACTCAATGATGGTGGATAGTTCAAACACCACGGCACAATAGTAGGAAAGATACATTTGAACAAGTACGCCTTTACAAAGCGTCTCTGGAATTACACCTTGTAGACCATTCTAAGACTGACTAGTAGGTGCGCAATAAGTGTTTTAGAATGAAGAACTTTGCCAACATATTTAAATAATGTCAAGAAAAGAGAATTGAACCAGGAGCCAGGAAACCTGAGTTCGAGCTTAAGAACAAGATGAAAATGGACCTGAAAAGGGGGGAAACAAGTGCTTAGAGAGATGGGAAGTGAACCAGAAAAGTACAATTTTTAAAAGAAAGGAAATAATTTTAAGAAGGTGTTCTAAATAAGGTCAAATTCTGTGCAAGAGATAAGAAGGTAGACGATTGTGAAAATGTTATTGGTGACATTTCTGATAGTATTTTAACTACAGTGAGAGGAAAGTTAGAAGTTTGGAATGTATAAATGGTGAAGAAGTGAAGACAGTTTTCTAGATGACTGGAAATGAAGGGATGAAAGAAAAAAAAATGGACAGGTGTACTGAGAGGATGGTAGGATTGGAACAGGGTTTATCTCAGGATTTTGTTCATGTACGTAGGAGATGGGGAAGGGGCCAAGGTGAAGGAGGAATGAAAAATATAAATACGGGGAAGAGAGTGAGATATTAAAGAAGTAGATGAGGTTGGGATTAAGCACTTGAGCAGAGGGGTTTGTCTTGGAAAGGAGGAGGGACTCTTATCTGACATTTGGGTTAAAGGAGAATGCTGACTAGAAAGATATGTTTCCAGGAATGTCAGAGCAATGAGGAGGCAGAATTCCTCAGGCCTCTACCAAATATTTCCTGTTGTACTCTCTGTTCCAAGAAAAGTACTCATTGCATCTCGCTGAGACCACCACCCATAGGCCCAACTCTATGGTATAACGTACTTATTCAGTTAGGTCTCCCAGGACAGATCCCTACTGTCTCCCATTGCTCTAAGGCAGAAGACCTCTGAAAGACATCTTAGCTGATGGGCTAAACTCCTAGGCTTTTTGCGAAGAAACTACTAAGGCAAGTCTGAATTGAAGAATTATGACTCAACACATTTTTGGGAATCGGTTTCCAGCTAAGAGAGTGCCTCAAATGAAATTAATACAGAGTTGAGTAGGATTCTGAAGGACTATATGGCCAAGAATCTCCAAGTCTGGCAGAATGGCAAGGGATAGCTTAATAGCTAAATATCACTTAACTATATTAACAGTTCTTGCCAATACTGGGCAAGAACTATCTCCCAGCAACAGAACCTGAACCCATGGCAGCCACATTGGCTAAATAAAGAACTTGGTTTACTTCAAAGGAAGTGAGTTACCACTAAATTGGCAAGCAGAAGGTGGGCCCTGCTTAGTTCCATTGACGGCTATATCTTGGTTCCCTTCTTCCACTATTCTAAATGGGTGGCTCCTCCATGACTGTTTACTAAGAATGGCAATTACTGTATTAAAGAATTTTGTAGATGAAGTAGTAGGACATCATGATCCCATTATTTTGACCTGCCATTTTAATCCAAAAGATATTTCGACTGAAACTCTGGGAAAATTAGACTCAGTAGAAAAAAACCCAAACAAAATGACGGTGAAAGTGAAAAACTGTATAACATTAAAACTTTACACTTGATGGCAATATTTAAAACTGTGAAAACAGATTCTGGGAAGATAGAAAGTTGCCAGAATGACACAACACCTAAAGAAGCTTTGAGCTCCCCAGAGAAGAGAGCAAGTATGAGGCTTCATTAACCTTGGGAAGAGGAGACAAGCAGAAGTCCCACTAGGTCTGAAGTTAACACAGCAGATTTTTTTTTTTTTTTGGCCACTGGAGAGGGCTCAGCCAACACATGCCAGTGATGCTCCAACCTTGCACATCTGTCAATATTTCACATGGTCCTCTGGGAGGCTAAATAATCCTGCTAGGGCTGACAGACCTAGAAGGGTTGGAGGGTGGGGAATAGGTGGAATAAATTGCTCCAACCATTCATATTTTAGGAGGAAGTGACCTTTTCCTACTTTAACCTATAGAGTCTTAGGACCTGGTCTTACACCCTTCTCAGAAAAGGGGCTCAGGTATGCCAGTGTGTGATCACTAGAAGACAAGACCTCTGCATCATCCACAACCTTCCACTTGCTCAAGAGAACCTCAAATCCTGGCCTGTTCTTGAGTGACAAAACCTACATTATAAGGAAGTCAAAGGAGAACTACTACCGATTTGATAGACTCTGTAAGTTGTGGGAAAGAGGTCAAGCTGAACCAGTAGCTACTGTTAAAGAACAGCTAATGAATTAGATAGAGAAGAATGTTAATTTACATGTAATGAGTATTCTCAAGGAGCTGCAATTAGAAAATAAAAATAATAATCACTTGAACTGACAATAATGATTTTCAGAATTCTAAAACCAAATAGAGAAATTGAAAAAGAGTGTAGCCACTGCTGAGAACTGAATTAGTTGTCTGGATGATCAAATAAAAGGGGGAAGAAAAAGAAAATTAGCAATAAAATAAGAGACTTAGAGGAAGATCTAGGTGACATAATATGCAAAGAGGAGTTTCAGATGGGGAAAAATTGAGCATGGAATAGAAGTGATAATCAAGGAAATAATAGAATAAAAATTCCCTGAGTTGAAGAAAGACTTGTGTCTTTTGAATGAATAGGCTCACTAAGACTCAGACAGGATTAATTTTACGAAAAGCCACACACCTAGACATAATCAGGGGAAATGTCTGACCTCCAATGCTAATGAAAAAAATTCTTTCTTCGACCCAGAACAAAAATAGTTTTCTCACAAAGGAAAGATTATCTGACTATGCTATTAAAAGAAAAGACCTATGATCCAAGAATCTTTATACTAGCCAATATAATACTCAAATGTTAAGGAAAAAGCACAATGGTTTTCAACATTCAGGGATTCAGAAAATATGCCACCCATGTATTGATATCTTATCTGTAGAAAATACTCAAGGAAGTACTCCCAACCTCATAAAAATTCAACCAGAAGCAAATCTTTACTTTCTGAGAAGAGGAAAGAAGAACAATACAATGAAATAGTGTTAAGCAACTTGTTTTAATTTATATGATGACAATTCTATAACTAAGATTTAGAATAGAAGTTATGACAGGATTCTTAAGAAATATGTATTCTTAAAATTATATGCTTAAAATAAGATATATATGTGTGTGTGTGTGAATATATATATATATATATATATATATATATATATATCTTAAATAAGTTTAATAACAACTTGCAACTAAATTTTTTCAGCTGCTTAGGAAACCCAGGAATTGTGGAGGGAAGAAAGTAGAGGGAGAAAGGCAGGCCGAAGCCTAACGGTCTCTAAAAACAAGTAGAAGGAGGAAGACTTCAGGGGTAAAATGAGCAAGTAGGCTGTTCTAATAAGGACATCATAATTATTGAACTTGATATACTAATTGAGAAATATTGCTTTACACATCATTATGAAGAGAAGAATGAAAGTCCATATTAGAATAACAAATAGAGTAACAAATAAATAATAAAACAATGGGGGAAAACCAGCAAAGTAAGCAAATAGTAAGCACAAAATAATATGAACTATTAAATCAAATAGATCAGTTACCACTATATGTGTGAGTAGGCTGAATTTCTTATCAAAGTAAAAAATATCCAGATTGGGTTTAAAAAATCAAATCAAATACCTAAAATAGAAAACAAAAAACAAAAAGCAAAAAAGAATGTAGGAAGAGCAATTCAGTTTTGAGTGAAAATCTAGACCAAAAGCATTAATGAAGATAAGGAGTGATATTATATAGTGATAACAGACATGATTCCCAAAACTATATGCATAAACTATACAGCAAACAAGATAAGGCATATAAAATAACTTTAAGGCATGAGTTTAGCATAAGGCTTACAATCCTAGGAAACAAATAGGAAAATATATAAAAACACAAGGATAATTGGAGATTTTAATAGATGTCTTTTAGGTGTTGACTGAAAAATAAGCAAGGATGTAGATAATTTGAATGATACAATTAACAAGCTTGATCTAATAGATAATTGTAGAATTATGTAACAAATCTAGCACATGCATTTTTCTCAGATAGCAATGTGAATACACTGGGAATACAACTGGCCACAAGAAGAACACCTCAGCGGTTTCTCCCCAAACAGTGGTTTTATTCACTGAGTTCTTTGACTAGAAATTAATAAACTTATGCATCAACCACTAATCGATGACCTACCACACTCCTTCATCCATTGCTGACATTGTAGGAGAGTGACAACAAAGCTGAGCTATGGGGAGAAACTGATTCAATAGACAGAGAGGGTACTGAGGTGTGAAGTTCTTGTCTCCACTTTTCCCCTGAGTCAGCTGTACTATCATTCCTGTGGTTTGGCTCAAGTCAAATTTCCCTCATTTGGCTTAAGCGTTTATATTTTCATCCAAAAAAAGGGCCAACTAACCCAAGGTTCTCTCTCTCTCTTTCTCTCCACACATACACGCAAACATGTATATTGAACTTATACAAACACCTTCAATTATGTCATGTTGAATTACAAAGGCCCTAAATTAGTGCAGATATCCTCAGATTTATATCCCTATGCACAAGGCTTGACAAGTTAGACTTCCTTTTCTGCCCCAGAATAGCATAATTTAAGAAAAAAATAATTTGTTGAGTATACTTAGGAATCCATGGAATTTTCAAGTTTCTGAATTCTTTCACTGACACAGACTACATCATTAAAAATAAACCTTTGAGTTATTTGGCTTAGAAGTTAAAAAGGTGAAATTTACCTTAAAGACTTTTCTGTTTTACCTACAAAGTTAATGGTTCTCATTTCCTTTATCTCAAAGCAGATAAGCATGATGATCTGATAAAAGCAGCTGGTTTCTTGGTCAGCCACTTTATCACTCTGTGTTCCACTCCTTGATAAAGACTGGCACATCTTTTTCTGTTGTCAGTGTTCTAGTAGTGCTCATAGCGGCTGCAGAACTAAGTCTTTCATAGATGAAGCCTAACTATTCCAGTGGTGGGCTGGAACCAACTCTATATTCAGTGACATCAGGTGTAGCTTGAAACTGGCCATAGTGGGAGCATTTATACCACAGAAAACCACAAATGCTCCAGATCAGGGGGTTCATTTCCATAGAGCCAGTTTAACAGCACACTACTGATTTCTGTTCCAGGTAGTTGATTTGACAAAGTTTGGAATCTCATACTCTAGTAGGAAGAAATAAAGTAGAAAAAAGGCCTATCAGAAATGTATTATGTTCTGCTTGAGTAAATGAATTTATTTCTGAGAAGTATAGTTTTTTTAAAAAGTCATGGAGTCCTTAAACTAATAATTTTAGGAAATGTTAAGTCTGAAAAATCATCTTATAAAATTATAAGCTTAGAAAAAAATTGTACTTTTGCTTAAGGCAAGTTAAAAACATGATCTTGTCTACTCTCCTCTTTTTAATCTCCTATATTCTTGTATAGTGAATCTTTCTAGTTTCTACTTCCAAGAACAACTAATTTAATTTTCAAAGGATGGTTAGAATGACATTTCAGTGAATAAGAATTTTCATATTATGCCTTAATAAAACTTGGAGACCTGTTTATTATTCTATGGGAAAAAAAAATTACCAAAGCTTTTCCTTTCTGATAAAGCACTGAAACATTTTTATTACTTCATACAACTTAATAATGCTAAGCAGAAGTGAACTTATGTTCTTAATGGAATTAATCAATGCCCAGCTGATTATAACCAGTATTAGGTTCAGATTGGGCACAAGTGCTCCTCATGTGTGGGAACATGAACTGAAATCTCTTAATTTTCATCCACAGAATGTCCAGAAAAGTAAGAAAGGTAAAGACAAGGTCAAAACTGAGCGCCAAAAGTTGAACACCAATCAATGTGCAGAAGTCTAAGAGGTATTTGTGTTGGGAGTTGAAGTCGTGATAAGGGGCTTGTCAGGAGGAGGCAGACCCCTGCTCTAAGGGGCTTGAGTTGTTTTTATTTAGCAGCCTTTGTAATTTGTGCCCTTGCCAGCTCATGAAGGGGCTTATCATTAGCACCCCACCACTCACCATCATCACCACTCTAAGAAGGACAATTCAATTTATTTGTATGGCAGAGACCAGGTTTTGAGGTCTGGATGAAGTCTGCTACCCCCTGTATTTGACTTACAGTTTCAGGTATTTAATAAACACTGTTAAAACAAAGAAGTGAAGAAAACCACCTCCAAAAACGACAACAACAAACAAAAAACAACAACAACCAAAGATAACACCAAACAACTTAAAAAAAAAGCCTTATAAAAAATACTGAGAATCAGTGCATTTCCTTAATGTTATAAAGGTCTTCTGATATTCCTGTGTGTTTGTGTGTGTGTGTGTGTGTGTGTGTTTAATTGTCTCAGCTATCTTCTATGAACTGAGAAAGACCTTCTTTTTTTCGAATGTGACAGATTAGTTAGAACTGTGGCAACTACCATTTACAGTTATTGATTTCCATGTGACATTAAAGGCCCCAAATTCAACCATTATTCTCTTCAATTGTCACAAACAAAGGTTAATAATAGTTGAGTTTGGACTGAAGGAATCAAATAAATATTGCCAACTGAAATTAGCACGCTGTTCCTTTCTGAGTCTCAAGTCAGTATGAGGGTCTGTGTTCCACAGATTACATGTATATTATCACCCTTTTAAAATGTGCCTTTCTCCCAAAAGTAATATTCAAAATACAGAAAAGGAAAATGTAGTTTCAAGCTATTTAAAATAATAAATAATTTAAAAATATATTTCTCTTTGTGCAGAGTAAAAACATCTTGTTTTGTTGCTTCTATTGCAGCAAAATAATGTTTCTCATAACTGTAAAAAGTGGTATGTAGCATGATTAAACAATATTTCAATCCTTTAGTTCATGCAGAGGTTACCAGCTGGAGGGGAGAAAGGTTTGATTAAGTTTATGTCTTCCATGAGGAATTTTAAAGGAAAGCATACAACTTCTTTAATATATGAGTGCTGAAGCTACAAATGGCTTTTTCTCATGGGTAGGTATGAAAGGATAAAGTCTTTTCACTACAATAAATAGGCAAAAAATAGCTGGTAAGATATTATAAATCTTCACAAAAGCAATGGCAAATTTTAAAAGTCTACAAGTCTTTACAATTTCAACTTGCTTATATTTATATCATGACTTACTACCTATTTATCCTATTTATGAATGGTAAATAAAGATTCATGTGCTGTGTCCACTGTAAAAATTTTTTTAACAAGTACCTTATTTTGAAAAAGTTATTCCAATAATTTTAATTATTATTTATTGATATATTATCATTAAATAGTTATTTAGCACTATCAAATTATAATTCCTCATTAGATGGAAACTAGTCATTTTTGGACTATTTCATAGACAGGAATTCTAGATCAAGTAAATGAGTTTAGGATAATTTATTGTAGATCATTATTTCTAAAAAAAAATGAGACTCCTCCCAAAAGTTAACCTGTGGTTGTTAGTAATCATTCTAAGGAATTTTGGAAGTGGAACAATATATTTCCAAATAAACCTGGTTTATTCTTTGAATAGAAAAAACATTGGGCCTGACTTAATGTCATGCAATAGCATTTCATAGCTTAATAACAACAGTGGTAGTGAAATTATTTTAACTACAGGATCCTATCCTGTGCACTCAAACATAATAATATCCGTTTAAAACCTGACTGAAATTTTAAAACACCCAAGAATTAACAATTGTTCCTATATAATTGTATAAAAGAAGAAATAAAATTTCCCCCTTCCCAATCCCAGAGTTTCTAACCACTAGGAACATTAGTGTGTATTCTTTTCATTTCTTTACCCTATGTTTATATAGGCATATCTATATATAATTATGTATTATTTTTATTTAACAAAAATTTAATCGTTTGCTTTCTTCTCTCTCTCTCTCTGTATATATATATATATATATATATACATATATATGTATACACACACACACACACACACATATATATATATACACACCACATACATTGATATATGTGACATGTTCACTTTTTCCCCCTGATTAAAACATATAGACCTACCTCGTTCTTTTTAAAAATGGTAGAGTATCCTGTTGTATGGATGTGCCAGTCCCTTAAAGATGAACAATTAAGTTGTTTCCAGTTTTTGTGTTTTTACAAATACTGCTGCACTGAACTATTTTCAACATGTTTTATGCATATGCTAAGATTTTTATAGGATAAGATTCCTAGAATTGGATTACTGGGCCTAAAAGTTCATGCCCTGAAATTTACTCAGATTCAGCAAAAACACTTTCTCAAAGTGTGGTACGATTTACTTCCCCATTAACAAAATGTGAGAGTGACCGCTTCCCCCACATCCACAACAGCACAGAAGGTTATCACTCTTTGCCAATTTAATTGATGAAAAATTTAGTGTCTCTGTTGCTTTAATTTGCATTTCCATGTAGACCTACTGAGTTGGCTATCTTTTCGCGTTTACTGGCCATTTGCAATTCTGCTTCTTTAAATTGACGATCCATTTTTTATTGGGTTGTTTCTCTTCTTCTTAATTGGCTAGAAATCTTTTTTTCTAATGTCCTTTTCTTCCTGCTTATATGGATAAGGCATGCTCACTTTAGAAAATACATATAGGCAAAAACAAGATTAAAGCTGTCCATATTGCTACCCACACAGAGAGGAATATTTTTGGCATATGTTTTGTTAGTAGCATGAATGATGAGATGAAATAATTGTGTCCATTCTGTTATGTCACCTCTTCTATTCACTCAACGACATAGCCTTGGCATTTTTCTATACTTTTAATGTTCATTCACAACTCAAAATTAAAGTTGAATCAAAGCCGAGCTGCTCAATCAGCTTCCTCTCATAACTCATATCCTGTACTGGATCATGATTACTGTGGGAATGCAAGAAAATGCCTTTTAGTTGGTAAGTAGAAAACAGCAGGAAGAAAAATGACAAGAATCTTAATTGCAATTACATACGCAAGCAGACTCTATTCTTCTAAATATTTACATGTATTTTAATCTTCACTACAACTCTATAGGATGAATACTATTATTAATCCATTTTACAGAAGAGGAATTGAATGCAAAGGCAGTTGCTTTATATAGCATATAGTATGCATACAGACTGAATCCAGTAATCCAGTTTTGTGATCTATGCTCTTAGTGACTATGCAACCTGCCTAACGGAAGTACAAAAGCAGCGGTGAAATCATTTGCACTTGGATTGGTGTTTTCTGAATTATTTTTCCCAAGACTTTTTTCCGATTGCAGAGATTTTGAACATAGAGATTTTTTTCATTATTTGTCTTGTTTGTTTTTACTTTTTATTTTATATTGGAGTATAGTTGATTAACAATGTTGTGTTAGTTTCAGTTGTACAACAAAGTGATTCAGTTATACATGTAAATGTATCTGCTCTTTTTCAAATTCTTTTCCCAATTAGGTTGTTATATAATACCGAGCAGAGTTCCCTGTGCTATACAGTAGGCCCTTGCTGTCATCCATTTTAAATATAGCAATGTGTACATGTCAATCCCAAACTCCCTAACTCTCCCTCCCCTCCCAACCTGTAACTGTAAGTTCGTCTCTAAGTCTGCGAGTCTGTTTCTGTTTTGTAAATAAATTCATTTGTATCATTTTTTTAAGATTCTGCATATAAGTGACATATTTCTCTTTCTGTGTCTGACTTACTTCACACAGTATGACATTCTGAATAGAATAAATACAAAAGAATATTTATAAAATATATATTTTACATAAAAATACTTTTGTGTTTCTCATTACCTTGCTTTTTTTTTCATTTCCTTGCTTTTTAAAAATTAGTTTTACCATATACATTTACATCCCTAAAAAACATATAATTTAATATTAAATAATTTTATATTATTGGGTTGGCCAAAAAGTTGTTCGGGTTTTTTGGTAAGATGTTACAAAATCCCGAATGAACTTTTTGGCCAAGCCATTATATATATGTGGAATTATATCCTTTCTTACTTATTCTTCTGAAACTTTCTTTTTTAGCTCAATATCAAATTCCTAAGATTCATTTACATTTTTGCATGTAGCTGTGTACCAATCTTTTTTATTGCTGTATAGTATTTCACTGTATAACTACATTACAGATTTTTCTATCTTTTTTATTGTGGATGAGCGTTTGGTTGTTTATAGTTTTTATGTTATCTCTTAAGTGACTATTCAATTCTTTTCCCCATTTTTCTACTGAGTTGTCTTTTTCTTGTAAATTTGAAGAAATGCATACATTCTAAATTTTACTCCTCTGTCAATTGTTTGTAGAACAAATGTTTACTCCCAGTTTGTATCTTGCCTTTTCACTCTCCTCATGGTATCTTTTGATATCAATCTTTTCTTTTACGATTTGTGCTTTTTCTGCCTGTTTAAAGAGAGCTTCCAGATCATGAGGTCAATAACACATTCTTCAACATTGTTTTCTAAATGTTTTTAGTAAATGTTTTTGCCTATCACATTTAGGTCTTTAACTACATGTATTTGATTTTTGTGTATTGCTAACAATTGTCCTAGTACCATTTAGTTCTTAGTTCAATATTTTTGCACTGGTTTGCAATTACAGCTCACTTAAATCAAGTTTCCATATATGTTTGGGATTTTTTCATGAATTCTCTATACTGTAACTTTGCTTGAATATCTAAACCTGTGCCAAAACCACTATCCTAAGAGCTATAGCTTTATAAGAATTTTTGATAGTGGTTAAGGCCAACTCAATGTATATTAGGTGCTTAGAACAATGTTTAGAACAGAATAACTGCTATATGAATCTTTGTTATTATTATTATTATTGAATGCCTTGGCTATTTTTTTGTCATCCATATAAACTTTAGACTCAGTTGGTCAATTTCAATGAAATAATTTTGCTGGGATTTTGATTGGGTTTGCAATAAACATAGAGATCTACTTGGAAAAAAATGAAAATCTTTCTATAGCAATATCTGGTTCCTGAAGACGATATTTTCCATTTTTTACATCTTTTTAAAATGTCTTTCAATAAAAATTTTTAAATTTTCTACAAAATGATTATATATATCTTTTGTTAGATTAAATCTATTTATTTATATTTTTTAATGCAACAATAGTGTATAGTTTAAAAAAATACATTACCAACTTGGTGTAGCTAGTGTATAAATGAATTGATGTTTGCATATTGATTTTTTCCCTAGAAATTTTCTAAAATCTTTTTTTTTTTTCGGTACGCAGGCCTCTCACTGTTGTGGCTTCTCCCGTTGCGGAGCACAGGCTCCGGACGCGCAGGCTCAGCGGTGGCTCACGGGCCCAGCCGCTCCGTGGCATGTGGGATCTTCCCGGACCGGGGCACAAACCTGTGTCCGCTGCATTGGCAGGCGGACTCTCAACCACTGCGCCACCAGGGAAGCCCTAAAATCTTTTTAATTCTAATAATTTATCAGTGGATTAGTTTATAATTTCACTATAGATAATCAGAAGATATATATCATCTAATTTTTTAATCCTTATATTTAAAATTTTTTATACTTTTATTTTATTATAAATTGATTTTATAATATAAAATTAATTAGTCTTACTGCATTGACATTTTATATCTAGTACAATGTAGGACAGATATGCAAATAGCAGGTATCCTTGTTTCACTACTGATCTTAAAGAAATGCTTACCATTAAGTTTGCAATATGTATTATTGCAAAAATAATATATATTGCAAGTATTTTGCAAACATGTTAGATCACTTTAAGGAAATTCATTCCTATTCATAGTTTTCTAAGATGGTTCTAAAATTATGAATAGATATTGAATTTTATCAAACATTTTTTCTGTAGCTATTGAGATGATCATATAAATTTTTTCCCTTTTGACACTTTATGTGATGATTTACCTTAATGTTTTTCTCTTTTGGTTAAACCAACCTTGCTTTATTGAGGTAAGCCCCAAGTGTCATGCTATGTTCACATTTTTAATGCATTGTGGGATTCAACATGTTAATATTTTGTTTGGTATTTTGTATCAATGCTCATGAGTGAGATTAGCCTGCAATTTCTCACACTGACCTTTCAATATCAAGGTTATGCCTGACTTATAAAATGAGTTGAGAGGGGGGTATTCCTTTTTTTGCTATAGTCTGTAATACTTTAAAATCTTTTCTCCAAACACTTCCCATTTTTTGAAGCTAGTTTTGGAAGGGCTGCTTTTTCCTGTGCACAAAAGACCGATCTGACTATAATGTTGGTCAGCCATTCTATAATTAAAATGAAAATTATGAGTCTTTTTGACTAATTAGGTTTCAAACAGCTTTTGGTTGTACAGTATATCCAAGGATGTTAAGACAGTATTGTCACAATTAAGGTTTTTGAAAAAAATCCTTTCCAAGAGGATGTTTTCCATCAATAAACAGAAGTAAAATTAAATGCCCGATTAACAAACATAATGTCCTCTTTAATAATTCTCAGCACTCTGGTAATTCTGCTAATATTACTGTGCTATCTACAACCCTTTCCTTTTGTTTCATGTTTTGAATAATTCAATTAAAAGTCTGACAAAGCAATAACAAGGGATTAAATTTTGTAGAATTGTAATTCGAAATAAAAACATAAGCTCTTTGGAAGTATTTATTAAAAATTCTACAAAACCTTTTCAAGTATATGAGATCCTTGGATTCTATAAAGTTA
Source organism: Phocoena sinus (assembly GCF_008692025.1). Classification (NCBI taxonomy): domain Eukaryota; kingdom Metazoa; phylum Chordata; class Mammalia; order Artiodactyla; family Phocoenidae; genus Phocoena; species Phocoena sinus. The sequence continues at coordinate 86,886,939 of NC_045763.1, forward strand.
ACTGCTTAGCCAAGTTATCCTGCTTCATCTTTTGTACTCAATTCCAGTAAATGAAGAAAATAAAAATGTGTAAAGCTGAATGACGTCCTTGCAAAACAGACCACTTAGGAAGGACTCTGAGACTTCTCTATTTGGCCTACATTGAAGGAAGGATGCTGCCTTGCCTTCTTTTCTCCTGTATAGTGAGAAGACTCATCTGTTGTAAGATGAGCACTGAACAGCAGGTTTATAATTTTGACCCTTTATCTGGAAACCATTAAGGTACAAGGCAATGAGGAGGTTATGAAAAGGAATGTGATATAGACCTGCCGTTAGAAAATATTTACATTAGAAATGGAGGTAGGACAAAAGTCACTTTCATGCATAAACTAATCTCATGTGGTTGGTGGGCAGAAAGGAGCCAAGAAAATATGCTAAGGAGCATATGGATCAAGATGTCAACACCATAGGATTCAAACCTCCCATATAGAGTTCTGCTCTCATCAGATTTAATGATGAAGAAAGATACAACGAGGAAATCGCTTATTCTTACATCAAGATTAAAAACAAATTAATATAACGTGGCATCACTTTAGAAGAGGAGCTATGGAGTGGTGGTGAAGTGTACAGACCTGTAGTTACACACCCTGACTCTGAGTCCTGGCTTGGCCATGTCTTGGCTGCAGGATTTTGGACAAATTGCTTAACCTTTCTATGCTTCTATTCCTTTATCTGCAAAAATCAGGAACACGGTAACACTAGCTCAGAGGGTTGTTTGAGGATTAAATAATATAATCTATGTAAAATGTTGACACATTTCCTGGCATACAGTAAACTCTCAAGAAAACAAGAGCTATTTGTTGCTAGCAATGTAAGCCAATCCTACAAATTCTTATCAAAAAATTAGTGATGATTCTGAGAATCAGAAACCATAAGACACATTCAAACAAGAAAAACGCTAAGTAAGCATAAAAAGAAGAAAAATATAATAAAAGAAATAAAAGAAGGTAAACCATGAGAATTTTTTTTTTAAATCTTGTGAGATGAAAGTAGTCTTAGACCTGGGACTGCTCCTCTTCAGAGCAGGAGAGAGAGGTAAGAATGACAGGGAAGGGGACCACACAAGAAAGGGAGTCATGAGAAAATCAAAACTTCCTTTTTTTTTTTTTTTTTGCAGTATGTGGGCCTCTCACTGCGGTGGCCTCTCCCGTTGCAGACGCGCAGGCTCAGCGGCCATGGCTCCCGGACCGGGGCACGAACCCACATCCCCTGCATCAGCAGGCGGACTCTCAACCACTGAGCCACCAGGGAAGCCCAAAACTTCCTTTTTAACAAAGTAAATTAAACTTTATTATAATACTGACTGGGGTATTGGTGGTGAGAAGGAAGAAATTAAATATTCAAGTCATAAGATTTAGCCCAAAATACATTACTTAAACAGCTTCCTAATCTGAAGTGTACCACTGTATACAAACATTTAAAAAATAATAATATAGCCCTCTAAATTTACCTGCTTTCTCTATTTTTATGTTCACAACTTATACCAGAATGTGTGTTGCCCATGCCAATTTTATATTTACTAATCTACATATAAGACTGGATAACTTCTGTAAGCAACTATTCCATTTGACAAATTTGAGGTGATCTGAAAGTTTGGGTACAGGGGTCAGCCAAATAAACTAACTGATAAATTAATAGTTTAATGTTGGAGAGTTTTTTTTTTTTTTAAAGATGACAGGTTTTATATTAAGACTGACACCAGTCAAGGAAGGCACAGGAAGAAGTGAACTTCAATTATTCATGGTACTATAAGTCATAAAATCAGGAGAAAACATATGATGTAATTTTTTGGATTGTTTTATATGCTGATTTAAAAAATGTTATCATTTAGTCAATGGTTTATATCATAAGTGGAATCCGGTTGATAAAAATGCAATAGGAGATTCAAAAGAGACTGATACCGTAGACTTTTAAAAATTAGGACATCATGTCAAAGGCACACAAAACAGGAGCGATGCCTCGTCAAGGCTGAGAATGGGATGAATAAAACTATAGAGGTGAACTGGGTTCACCTAATACAAAAGTCAGTTTTGCTTAGTGGAATCAGCTACAAAAGCCCTGCTTTTTAGGAACAAATCTGTGGGAGGTTTCCTGAACTTCTCATCTTCTATCTTGTCACCAAAAATATTTCCCCCATGGCATCCTTTAAGGATGCAAGTGTCCTAGTTACCACATTTGCTTATTTACTTTCAGTTTATTATCTCCCTTTCACTTTTACAACATCTTGATAGCTCTTTATATATGTTCCTCCCTCTTCTCTTCTACCAACTAAAGAAGATAATATTAAAAATGGAAGTGTGAAATATATGAGAAAATAACACGAGCATTTTACTTCATCTGGAAGCTGACAGGACAACTGACTTATTCTTTTGGGTGCATAAAATGCACTATATTACAAGTTTGAGAGTTTACTCTGAAGGCCAATTAGTAAAAATAAGAGAAGTTGTTCCAATGGCATTTGTAAAATGATATTAAAGGGACCAGTGTTTCTTAAAAAAAAAAAAGACTGATACAGGAAAAAGTTAAAGGGCAGAATTCAAAGTGGCAAGAAAAGAGAAAAAGAAACCACAAAATGAAGGAAGCACTTAACTAGAAATTTGGAGACATGAGGAAAAGTGGAGAGATGAAAAATATAAAGAAAATGATTATGGAGATAGAAGAAAATCATTTAAGTGTCAAAAAACAATAAACTAGCTTTTCTGAGCTACTAAAGCAATTCTTATTTAAAATATCAAGTACCAAAAAAATAAAAACAGCAACAACCCTGGAATACAATAAAGTAAAAAAAAATAGAGAATGAAAGTATAAAAATACAGTAGAGATAGAAACAGAAAACCAAACGTGATTCAGGAGAAACCAAATTAGAAAATAGTAATTTTACAGAAAGAGAAAATAAACAACCAAATAAAAGCAAACAGAGGGAGAAACATTTAAAAGGAACAAGGAACTAAATGCCGCAAAAGGAAGAGTTTAATTATAGATTTTTATTTAATTACACTAATATTTAATAAGTATACATATTAATACAATTAAATTCACCTACTGCAAATATTACAAAAATCCATAATCATACCAGACGTGAGGATACTGTTTACGTTTGTCTTTAAATGCAACTCAAAAATGAGACTGAAGAATCTGGCATATTCTTGGATATTCACTGCCAAGGAAATTTGAGCTTTCTAATCCAATTTAGGAAGAAAATCAGAAATTCTTTGTAAATAAATCTAGATAAAGAATAGGAGTGCTAGGTCCAAAAGGATCAAGGAAGAGAAAACGGAGAAGGCAGAATAACAGACAGGTGTCCACAGAAAGAGGAAAGAAATTGGGGATGAGGGACATGACTAATTAAAGAATACAAAAATGCAAAACAAAGCTGATGGTATCCAGTATCCTCAACACCTGCACAATTCCTACCACATAATAGTTGCTCAATTAATAACTAATTAATTAATTGAATGAATGGATGTTTCAGCTACCAGACTATCTTTTCAGGCTGTGTTCATCAATAGAAAAACAATGAAGGAAAAGCAAATAGGTAGATTTGCCAGGAATAGTGTCAACATAATTGCCACTTTGGAATAATAGACCTACTTTTGGAAAAAGATGAAAACCCTGAATAATACAGAAAATTAGGAACAAAAACATACAGATTCTATGTGAATTGATCTACAGGGAAGAAATAGGTCTGCACTCTTCTCAAAGAACAATTCTTACTGGTTGCTTTGATTGTTTTTTATTGTCATCAGCCTTGGCACTCCTCTTGACGTGTGTGTAGGATTCTTGGAACCAAAACGAATATCACGTACAGTAAAGTGCACCTATCCTGAAGGGAAAATGACAACCACATAACACCATGTAAAAGAATGCCAACAAAAAGAGAATTTGTTTTTGCATTACATGAGGCAATAAGGCAGAAAGAGAAAGAAAAGTAAAGCAAATGACTGTGTGACAGAAAAGAACAAGGCTCACGACATACAAGACCAAGAAAAGGAGGTGGGGGAGCCCACGAAGGCAGAAACAACGTAACAAAAAGGACAAAACCAGCAGTAGAAAAGAACTGTCAGACACAAAACCCTCAAAACAATAGATACGAAAAAAAGGATCAAGATGACAGAAAAAGAGCAGCATGGAATCTAGTAAGAAAAAGAAACAAAATTTTCAAATAATGGATTTTTTAACACCCCCGCTGTTCCACCAATACATTGTGTCACAGCCTCACAGAACAGTGCATAATTTATTATGGTCACTCGCTGCCAGGCTGTTCTAAAGGGCAACAGCTATATGAAAATACTCCCCACCGTTGGATGGCTTAATGATCCACCCTTTGTAGAGGGGTAGGGCTGTGGAATGGCCAGCGAGGACAGAACCACTTATGGTCAGGATGGTGCTCTGCATATTTAGTGCTCTCTACCCTGTGAAGAAAGGGCGAATTAACTCTGGGGCACCTCTGTGGGAGTTTTTTCACCCCTCTTCAGCTTCTCCTGAATAATCACCATCTATCAGGAGTAGTTTCTGAATGCTCAATATCACATATTGCCTCCTCTAGGGGAGGGATGATGTTAAATAGAAACAAAAAAAAAATGGATTTTTAGAATAAAAACAGTCCTTGAAAATGAACATTCATGGCTGTAAAATTGCACTGTATTTTAATCACGTCTGGAGATTTAAAAAAGAACTGTTAGGGCTTCTTTTTAGAAATGAACTTGGATACAGAAAAAATAAATAGGACATAAAAGTAAAGATCATTCAAATTATTTTTACCAATCATTTTCAGGAGCATGGCCTTTTCAGTAGTTTATATAGAAGAGTTTTCATTACTTCCACAAATAGCACTCTCTTCAAAGACATGCATCATTAAGATATGTATCCATTTCTATGATTAGTAAAGCCAGGGATTACTTCTTTAAAATTCTTTTTTTAGGGGCACTAGTGCCTGAGGTTGGGAGCAGATGTTCATGAATCAGATGCCCAGGTTTTGGGTCCTGATGCTGCCGTTTACTTGCTATGTGACTCTGCCACATTACTTACACTTTCAATCTCTGGACTCTCCCCTTTGTACAATGGGAATTAATAATAGTACATATGCCATAGAGTTGTGATGAGGATTACGTGAGTTAGACCTTGAATCAGAGCCTGGCAGATGTCAGTGATGGTACCTGCTCTCAAAGTGTGAGGGGACATTCAGGAGGCATTTGTAATCCAGAACTGTCTGCCATTAGGTGGTGGGCATGGAGACAGCAGAAAATAATGTTCTGCTCCAGATCTTCTCAATAAAAATGGCACAAAAAACCACTTTGTATGAAGGCTTAATTCATCCACTCATTCATTCATTCACTCATCCATTCATACCTTTATTAATCTGTCCAAAAAGTATTTACTGAACATAGCATGTGTCAGAATAACATTAATCTTGGGGGTTCGATGTAGAGCAAGTCACTCTAGCCATAGTTCCTGTGTCTGTAATATAGATAATGTTCTATCTTCCACCTCAAAGTTGACTGAGGAGTGGATGTGATTCCATGTATAGAAAGACCTAGCAAATTGCCTAGAATAATACGGGCACTAAGTGAATAAACTCAATTTCTATTGTTCATAAAAACTATTCATGAATTTATTATCTTGGTGTTTATTTATTTATTTATTACACACACACACACACACACACACACACACACACACACACACACACATATATATATATATATATATATATATATATATATATATATCATGGTAACTTTCTTTGTAGCCACCTCAAAACTATAATTCCTTATTTACTACCTATTGGGAAAACTGTATTTCCCTTTACACTAAATCTATCATTTCTATAGAGAGAGTGAATATCTAATATATATAATACTCAAAATTTTATATGTGTAAGTTTTTAATTTTTAAAATAAGGATGGCTCCATTTAGAGGAAATTTTTTAATAAGAGCTTAGTGATAAGGATTGGAGAAGGTATACTGAAAATATCAGAATCACAGATATCAGTTCATGGTCCAGGATTGGAAAAGTAAAGATCCCTTGATAGTTGGGATTATAAACCATGGATTTGTCTGAGGCTAGGTCATCAGATGGATAAAGAATGCTTATCTGTTGTGGGTAAGAATGAGTCACTCACGACACCATGGAACAAAGAAGAGAAAGCTGGAGAGAGTGTGAATGCTGAAGGCATCATCTGTCTTCCTGGATCCAGACAATCATGAGGTCAACTTCAACCTTGTACCATCAGTTACATAAGCTAATATACCTATCTTAGTTTATAATACCAGAGTTCCTCCATCTGCAGAAGACAGAAAGCTAAGAACTATCTTTCCACTTGTTTCTTCCTTAAAACTCATAGCCAATTCATCCTCAATTGGTGTTCAATATACTCCTTACCTTTGGCATATCCATTTCTCTATCTCCACCATCATTTTCTTCATCTAAGCTACAAGCCATTGATATTTTTTACTTGAACTGCTTTCTGCAAGAGATTTCAGCTGGTCTTCTCAAGTCCATTCTCATGCTCCTCTATTCTATTCTCTCAAAATGAAAATATAATCCTATCATCCCCACCGTTGTCACCGTCCCACTCACCAAACACATGTGCATGTACATATGCACACACATATTCAATAAACCCTTTAATAGCTTTCCACTGCTGTTTGGATAAGACCAAAATGCTTAACAAGGCCTGGTTATGGGGTCTTAGACAGCATGACCTATATTTTCCTCTCCAATACCGTCTTGTGCCACACACATCTCTTCTAAGCACCCCATTCTTATTTCTTGCCCTTCAACAGGAGTTATTTCAGCCGCAAGGCTTTTGCTCATATTGTTTCCACTGCCTGGAATGCTCTAACCCACCCCAATCATTTCACTTAGTTAAAAATCCTCTAAATATTTCAGTTATCAGATCGAATATCACTTCCTTAAGTTATCCTTCCTTGACCTTTCAGAGTAGCCCAGAAACTTCATACTACATGCTCTTCAAGTATCCTGGACCACTGCTTCATGGTTACTATGCCAGTCACACTTTACTGTTTGTGGGGTTATTCATCCAATATCTCTCTCCTTTACTAAATGGAAAGCTACATGAGGACAGAGAACATGTCTAATTTTGCTCATCATTGTATTCTTAGCATTTCACACAATTCTTGGTACATGGTAGATACTCTAAATATTTGTTGAATGAATGAAAGTAGGGAAATATATGATGATTTGGGGAGTACAAAATAGGGTCTCTAGAATCTATTTCTCCTAAATAAAAAGGCTAGTTTCTAAAAGTTTGAGACCTAGGTGATAGAACATAGAAGGAGGATCAAGAGTGAACACAGGAAAGAGGAACAAAGAACAGACACTAGAAGTGAAGGGAGCTAACTGTTCCTTCATATACCAAGTTCTCCCATATTAGGCAAAACATAGTGATAGAAAAAACAGGAATGGAATGCCTACTCTGTTGCCATACGGTTTCTTCCATAGTCAAGAAAAGAAAAATGTTGGCAATGGAAAACTGGCAACAGAAATCTCATTTGATAGAGGACGAGAAATTTTACAAATAAGAGAAAAAAATCTGCATTCTTTTTTTTTTTTTTTTTGCGGTACGCGGGCCTCTCACTGTTGTGGCCTCTCCCGTTGCGGAGCACAGGCTCCGGACACGCAGGCTCAGCGACCATGCCTCACAGGCGCAGCCGCTCCGCGGCATGTGGGATCTTCCCGGACCAGGGCACGAACCCGTGTCCCCTGCATCGGCAGGCGGACTCTCAACCACTGCGCCACCAGGGAAGCCCTGCATTCTCTTTTTTGATGAGTGATTAACATACATTAAATGTAACTGAATTTGCAGTTACCTTTGATCTATGAGGACTTTTAAAGCTGAATACACCCAGGAACAAAAGATAGGGAGGGAAGAATAAACACCCAACCTATCATTTCTAGAAAAAATAAATAGCAAGTAATATGAGGAAAGAACCAAAGATATTTAAGACATCTCAAAGTGGCTAAAATTGACAGTCATGCTTTAAATTGGTATCTCTTTAAACAAAACTTCTTTTCAGAGTATGTATTAATTAATCATATTGCTACTTGACAAATTGACTTTTTTTTGAAAGGACAAAAACAATGTTAGCTCCAAACACGACTGTCATGAAGATTTCTGCAGTGTAATCGACGTCAACCAGACTTCATGTTTGTGTAAAATCCGTGATTCCCCTTAAGGACCTCCTCATGTGTTTCAGGGGATGGGGGATGTAACAGTTCCCTGGGAATGTGACTGCCGGACGATGGTAACAAAAGACATAGAAATTTCAGTTTTGAATCAGCACTCCTAGGCTGTAAAATGCTATGAGTTTGATAAATCTATTTTCTTTGATTTACTTTTCTGGGGGTAGGGAGGAGCAATATTTTCTTCCATAGTCAAATAAACCCATGTGCCTCCTTCCTAACATTGCTCACCTACTCCCAGCTGGAAGCCTTAAACTGATTGTACTTTAAAAGATTACTTCTACCCCAGCGAGAAATGTGTAAAAACTTCCTCTCTGAAGTAGAAGTTGCCTTAATTTTACGGTCTTCTTAAAAGCAGTGCCTCTTACGCCTTCCCTTGATTTGCCTTATTCATTATCCTCTCTCTTGCCTTATCTTGAACTCTGCTGCCTCCGAGTCTGTTAGCTCCTGAGTTCTTATTAGTTTTCTGGTCCAGTCTTGCTTTTTAGCCCAAAATGCAGTGTCCTTTTACTCCTGGGTCTTTTTTCCCTATTAATGCAGGACTCAAGTCCTATTTGCCATTTCTTTCAAATAGTCTAGGCTAGTAGGATCCCAGGACTGGACCCGCCATTCCAGTGCCAATATTTCTATCTTAGTAATTTTGGTTTCCAACTTTGTTTCTATTCCGCACTGCTGATACATATTTATTCTGGTGTGACATTATGGTATACAAACTGCATATCACAGACTAAGATCATAGCCTCTCCCCACCTCATTCCCACATCTCTCTCTTTAGGTCAAACATGTTTTTGGTTCATCTTTGTGCTATAGTCAACAGACATATAGAAAACTCTCAAATTCACTGTGATGTGATCATTTGAGAGTGATTTTAAAACAATTTGAAATGCTATTGCTGCTTTATTTCAGGATTATAACATGATGAGTGTAGTAAAAAACACATTAAGTTTGAAAATACATATTTAGATGTTTTTCCTGCAACCATTCACCAGGTGGTCCACCTATTTGTACTAAATATATATATATATATTTTTAACTGACAGACCCATGAATGTTATTCTAGATAAAAACAATGACACTTCCTGATCTAGAACTAGTATCTCAGTTAGATTTAAAGGGTGTTGCTTTCTACTAAAGATTTATTATTTTTAAAAGAAAGGGATCATTGTTATATCATTAACCAACATTAATAACTAAAATTGAAAAACTCATAGAGAACCAGCTTAAGGCAAAATATTGGCAGTTCTGTAAATGCCTCTTACAGATCTCCTGTAGTTGTCTACTTATCCAAGCACCCATGTCTATGCGAATGTCTGGGAATTAAAATCAAATAAAAAATTAGGCAACATACTATAGTGTAAAGCAAATATTTCTTTTTAATCAGATATGCTCTTTCTCATAACCAAGTTGATAATTTATTTTAAAGCACTTCCAAAATTATACCGCCGAAAGGAAAAATAAAAGAATGCAGGATAGTAAAATGTATTTGGGTAATATCAGATTTCATTGGCTTTTGCAGAAGCTTATACCATGCACCCATTTCTTGTCCGTCTTCCGGGAATGAGGTTATTTTACAGTGCAGTGATTTCCAAACCTGTGACGTCTCAGGGGCTCAACCCACTGAGGCTAACCTAGCCTAGCCCACGTTTAGCCAGTCAGCTCATAGACTTCAAGAACAACTTCCTAGCCCGAACTTACATTCATCCATGTTGATTAGAGCAAAGTTAAACACCACATTCAGGACAAAGCAACATTTTGACACCCATGTTTCTTAGAGAGGCTAGAGTCAGAAGGGATGAGAAGAATCAAGAACCTTAAACAGAGGAGGTCTCATGGGCACATACCTAACCAGTATCAAAAAGAAAATTTAACTCAGCAGTAAGCCTCACCTTAGATTCCCCCAAGAGATGTCAGAGAGGTCACTGTGACTTGAGTTTGTTGTATTTTACCACTGGTGGGGCTCCCACATTTCTTTCTCTAACCTTTAAGATTTCTCACTCTTGAGTTCCTGCATTTCACCCCTGGGAAATATAGAAAGTGCTATCACTTGTCAGCTGTTTTGGCTTTAAAAGAGGTATCTTTATACTGTCCCCTCCGCAGACATTCAATGGGGACCAGATTGAGGCAAGGCTGTGGTCATTGTTCCCTAGACCTTGTATTGCATATGAGATAGAGGGTCTGTTAGCCCAGCTGCTGGAAAAAGGTTTTATTTCCTAAGGGAAGTGCTAGCACATCTGGGGCAACGTGGTCCTCACATTTAGTTTTGGATTCTCTTCCTGGTGACAGACATCTGCTGTCTGGCAAGGGCAAGAGCAATAATCTGTGTTTTATGAAAAATGTTGGCATGTTTTAACAGAAGCAAATCCTTTCTCTCTTTTTTTAATAAAAATACAGAGTTTATGTAAATTAAATTTGGACACAGAACAGATCATGAGGGAAATATCAAAGTGTTGCTTTAGGTGATCTTAATATAACTCAACAATTATTTAAGATCACTGAACATTTTAAGATTTATCACTTTTAAACTAGTTTGTTTTGCTTAGCTAAATCATCATAAAAAGCAGGACTGTATATGTATTTCCTGATGAGAAAATTAATGTTAAGACTGTTTTAGTTGAATAATCCAGTGTTTGGAAATTCTATGCAGAGAATGTATGTAAATAAATGGAGGGGGCTGTGAGATAGAAAGACATAGCAGGTGATGATGTGACACTGCCATCTTTATTCAGAACTCTGCTTTGCCTGTAAAGCTAGAGTAGTCTTCTCTTCAATTACATACTATCATTTTGGAATTTTCCATCCAAAGGAATCGTTACCAAGCTAGCTGTGCACTATTTAGCAATCACACCCACAATGAAAGCCAAACCATGGCACCCAAAACACTGAACAATGAGAATCCTCCAAGGGCCAGATAAATAACATCTCTGTAGCCTCTTAGAACTGTTAGATAAAGAAATCCAACTTCATTGACAGTGATTCAATCTCTAGGTCACCATAGACTGAAATGAGATAGTTTCTACCTTTAACCTGTTCATAGGTAAAATATTATCTTTCCTTTCTCATGGAAGATTTGTTTGATTGATAAAACATACCCAATTAATGAATTAGATGTCATTTGAAATAGAATTAGACAGGTGCTTTTTATTTGAATAATTTCAGTTGAAAAGATACGAATTCCAGGCGGAGGGAATAATAGTATTCAAAAAGGTACAAAGTAAGAAGTTTCTAGGGCAGTTGACTGACTTATTCAGTTGCCTAGAGATTTGGTTACAACCAAATGACAAAGTAGAAAATACTGGACAGAACACCGGATGGGGGTCAACGACAAGGGCATCACAGGCTCTGAGCCTTGTTAGTTGGTTACCTCAGGCTAAGGTTATTTAGATCACTTCCCAGTCCCCAATTCCTGTCCTCTAAATAAGGAGGCTGAACTGGGAAATCTTCAAGGTTCCTCTCAGTTCTGAGAGTCTGTGCCACATCACTGACTCAAGGCAAAGAAGGAAACAGCTGGTGTGAAAAGTAACTCCAGAAAAGACTTTAAAAATGTATGCTTTCTGATGGCAAGGACAAAAAATCATGGGGATTATGTAACCAGTATTTTAAAGTCCTGTGGAGCATGTTTCCTCTTGCTCTCCTTTTTTGCTATGTGGAAGATAAAATAGGAAGGTAGGAAGACAAGGCAACTTATCCCATACCCCACGCCGCCCCCACCAACTATTTTTCGTTTGGTAGCTGATGGAGGGTCTAAGAATTAAAGACACTGCTGGCTGAAGAAGGCAGCCTAGAGAATCTTCAATGTCAGGAACCCAGAGGATTAGCAAAAATGCTGGGAAGGCTTGGTTTCAATATTTAAAGGTTGAACCGGACAGGCACATACGGATCAAATCCATGTTGCGAATGAGCACTTATCCTTGGTCAAATGTTTGCTGCTGTTTACATGTACCAAATACATTGTTAAAGGAGCCTAATTAAGCTCTAGTTCCTCATTGCTGCATGGCAGTGCAGGCCAAGTGTGGCCATATCTTCCTTATTGCAAGAGACCTAAGAAGTCGAATTTTTTTGTCCAGCCACCTGTTTTTAAAATGTTGGTAATAATTTCAAAAACAAAACAACCACCACAACAGTAGAAAGCTACTCAAGGTCTATTCAGCTTCTGTGTGAATCTAGGTTAGGAAGTTCTACAGGGTGGAAGTAAAAATGTTCAGTATAATTCTAAAAGGACAAAAGAGGGATATTCACTTAATGCCCTATGAACACTTAGCATTTCAGAAAAGGAGAAGACCTCAAAGAGGTCCCATTTCATCTGGACTTTAGAGAATTTATTGTAGTTCAAGGACCTTGATGAAGTAATATGGTGCCACAGGAAATTGGTTTACACAGATTGCACGTAGACAACTTTAAATTTGAATGTCAAGACATCAGAGAAGCTTCCTTATTCCCAAGGGACAGAACACCTCCATAGTAGGTTCAGGTTTGTTTGTGACTTAGAGCTTACTTAGTCCTGCACTTAATTTTAAATTAATAATAATAATATTTATGCTAATATTTAAGTACTGATTTATTAGGAACTGTTCTCCGTGCCTTTCCTATATTCAGGCTTACATGCTAATTAAACTCAGGCCCCAGGAGCCACTGACCAGCTTTGTGACCTGGGAAGCATGGAAGCTCAGGTGTTTTGTTTCTTATTTTTTAATTTGTTCAACGGGATAAAAACTCATCCTACTTCAGAGGATTGTTAGGAGCAGAAGGAAGAAGACAGAAAAAATTTTCATGTTGTAATATACCTCTGACTCTTTGGAGTATACACAACCCAAACCAGAGCACATTTTCACCTTTACTTGAGCAATAAGTAAAACGTTGACTTTTATGCAGGCCAGGGAAAATGTTAATGTTTTTAAAAAGAACAACATGATATGCATTTATTTCTTTAGTTGTTCTTGTTTTACCAATGCTCTTTATGGGTAGATTAAAAAATTACATGTTAGCCTGCTGCCTATAATGTTAGCATTTGAAGAACATTAAAGCTGGAGGGGATTTAGAGATCATCTAGTTCAAATTCCATGTTATAGAAATGGAAACTGATGCTTTAGGAGAGTAAGTGGCTTGATCAAGGTGACATAGATGGTTGATGGAAAGAATAAAGAATGAGACTGCCTTTAAACACTTAGAAAGTGTCATGCTAAGTGTTTAAGATTTTATATTAAGTTTCACCATGCAGGGAATATACAATTCAAATTCCTAAGGTCGGCTTGAGATATTATTTATTTCTATAAATTCCATAAATATATATGATGTCTCTGTGCTGTAAAGGTTAGAGCCTTTTCTATTCATATCTTTCACAATTTTTAGTCAGTTATGGAAACATAAAGAGTTTAAATATATATGTATATGTTTAAATATATACAGCTAATTTAAAAGCACTTAGGTACAAAGGCAGTACTTTTCACTTATTTGATATTTGCAAGAAAATATTTGAGATAAAGGAGAATAAAACAGATGTTTAGAGAGGAAAATGTACTGTATTATGATACCTTACCTCATCTTGAGCTAAAATCACTATTGTTTCTAGAAACACCAGAAATGTGGACAGTACAAGAGAGTGTTTCCAATGGATAAATATTCTAGCCATGGAATTAAGGTCAGTTTGTTTCATTCATGAAGCAAACATTTATCAGGCTCTGGAGATACACACAGGTCTGTGCTTGGCACAAAGGGAGCTTTCAGCAGATGGGATTCAGGATCACACTGTGATGGGAAAAATGAATTGGAATGGCTCCTCAGTCCCCCTACAACGAGTACAAATTCCCTATCCCACCAACTTGCAAGTGTTTAAAACTATGAACCTTAGGGAGGGAAGAAGAGCCAGTGGGAACAGGAGACAGAGAAAGGAAAAAAGGAAATGACAGAAAAGATGAATAAGCCCCAGATGTTTTTGTGCACACTCTAAAAATTCAGAGTTATAGTAAAGATTTTTTTTTTCAATGCACTAATATTCTTCCTTCCTGCTATTTAAAATATTGAACATTCATGTATCCCGAGGCAGAGTAATCATTTAAATTATGTTGGAGCAAAATGATTAAATTAGCTTTATTTTCCTATTATATAATTTGAGGATATAATTCAAAAGAAAATTTCTAAACTTGGCTAATAGAAAGAATTGGTTATAGTTTTAGAGATTATAACTAACAAGTGAAATGGAAATGGTTCTAAGTTTCCTTCAGTCTAAGATATAATGGTTTTTGGAACACATGTTTTCCATGAGTTCAAATTTTCCATGACTGCAAAATTTTAGCACTTGCACCTTCATTCGGCCAAAGGCTGCGAGAAAATTTGTGTGGCTAAATAACTTTCTGGAGAGGATATACCTAAGACACTTAACAGCTGGGTAAGTTTTTAGAGGTGTTCCCAGAGCAAAAGTCTACTCTAAAAAATAAACTCAAAGGTGGGCAACATTTTCAAAATAATTGTCATATTTGTGGCAAGGAATATATATTAAAACACATCTTTCTTTTAAAAATTAGTCAATAGATTTAAATTTCCATAGCTGTTTTAATCCATGTAACTAAAAGATATTTTGGTTCGAAGTTTCAGACACTGGGAAAGGGGTAAAGAGAGAAACTTGACTCCCTCAGGCCCTGCTGCAGGTGTCCTTTTAGGAACCTTCCTCATTTTAAAGAAGTTACACATCTTGACACACTGACAGTTACCTAATCATATGACTTATAAAAGTTATGATTTAATACAATGGTATTTTTCCTCTACAGGTAATTCTGAGGCTCATTCTATTACCACACTTCTGGATAATTTGTTGTGAGTGGAACAGAGAATGTACTTGAGCAACATTTGACTAGGCCATCCTTTCCTGCTGCCATAAAAGAATGGTTTCTTCCTAAGTCACAAATCTATTCTGAATGTTAATTAAATATTTACAAGGTACTTTAAAATCCTCCCTGAATGCTAATATGAAAAGAGCAACCTATGTTCATTTGAACAAGCAGAAATTTCTGCCCAGGTTAAGGGCCTCTGGCCTCTGAGTTTAATTCAAATAATTCTATGACTTGGAAAAAAAAAAAGAATTGAAGAATTGAGCACCTACTATGTACAAGGCCCTGTGTCAGATGTGGAAATAAAACTAAACGTTCTAGGACTGGGAAATTTGTCATAAATTACAACATTTTGTATTATTTAATTCACATCATTTCCCTATGGGCTTAAAAGCTAAATTAGATGCAAAATACTCACCTTTTTAGCATTAAGCTTTTACATTGTTCCTTAACGTATAACACTGTATCTAGTTACACAAAGATGCAATATTTTCTACATATTAACATATATTTCCACATTTTATTCATTAGGTTTTTGAAAGTACTTTAGCATGAAGTTTCCATTTATTGTATCCAAAAATAAAAATAGCATCAAAGTCTTCTTGCAACTCCCAAAACACAGTTAGGGAATAATGATCATATGCTAAAAAATGTAAAATGCAATTTGTGCTGTGCCCCATTTACTACAAAATCACTACGAACAATGCATTTTGTACAGTATATTGCTCCAGGGAAACTGGATCAGCATCAGGAATGAATAAAGAACATTGCATTTGAAATCAGCTAATTCTGCTTCAGCGCTTTTAAAAACTATTTGTTATAATATTACCTCCTGTCAAGCACGTAATGTGATATTTTCCTCAATAAACCTAAACAGTTGCTGTAATTTCAACTTCTCTCATTTTCCACTTTTTAAGCACTAAATATTTAAACAATGCAGACCTGGAAGTCTCAAGCCACTCATCTGATCCTCCCATCTTCCTGCCTAAGGTATAGTAACTATCCGTACAGGGCCTGTTCTGTCACACAGACATACATAATGGCAGCTGTTGAGGTCCTTACCTGCCCGCAAGCCAGGCCCATTCCTCTTTCTCCCATGCCATGTGGACACGATAAATTTAACTCCAGGGCATCTGCTCCAGAAGCCTTTAAGATGTGGAAGGAAAATGAAAGTAAAGGCAAAGCTTTATTCGTGTACTGATAGGTTTCACCATTGATAACTCAACATAGGTCACATTTGCCAAATCTTAACTACTCTGCTTTCTGTACCACGGCTACCTTGTGAGGTAAATTCTGACTCTCTCAAATGAGAGTGTGTATGGCAGCAATAATAATAACGACAGCAAATATTTATTGAGTGCTTATAAGATGACACTCACTGCACTATATGAGCTATATTTGTTATCTCTGACTCTCATAATCCTTGAATTATTAGGGTACCAATTTTACAGATGAGGAGACTGAAGCTCAAGGGAATTAAATGACAAACCTGGTTATCAAATGCCACAGCAGAGATTTTAACTCAGGTCTGCTTGACAGCACATTGATTCTGCCCTACACAGCTTCTATTTTCATAGAAACAAATCTTACTAATTCTGGATAATTGGTACTGGAGGTAGCAGTGCAAAGAAAAATGTAGTAGGCTAGCTGGAATGAATTTGAGTAAAGTTTTAAATGTTCCTCTTTTATCAATTAACTTTTATTACTCATTAATACTGCTTTCATATGCTTCAGAGCATTCAAGCATGTTAATTCCCAAAACTGGAACACCATTCATTATGTTCTATGTTGCTTTAAATAAATTTAAAAGTAAAATAAAATTTTGGTAACAGTTCAAATTAAACCAAAGTATAGAAAAATATAAATAGTCTTTCTCTTCTCTCCTTCAATTTCCTACCTCTAAAGTAATCAATGTTAACAATTTAATGTGTAATTTTCTACTTTTTCTATGTATATAAAAAAGTAAAACATACATAGAACACATGCATCAGGTTGCTTTTTCTTCTTGGTTTTGCTCTTTATATTTTTCATTTTTTTCTTCCAGTTTCATTGAGATATAACTGACATATAGCACTAAATAAGTTTAAGGTGTGCAGCATAATGATTTGACTCACATGCATAACGAAATGATTACCACAAGAAGTGTAGATGAACATCCATTATCTCATATAGATACCAAATAAAAGAAAAAGAAAAAGAGCCCTTGTGATGAGAACTCTTAGGGTTTACTCTCTTAACAACTTTACATATGACATACAGCAGTGATAATTATATTAGTCAAGTTGTACGCTACATCCCTAATACTTGTATATCTTATAACCAGAAGTTTATGCCTTTTGACTGCCTTCACCCAACACACCCTGACTCTGATAACCATAAATCTGATCTCTTTTTCTATGAGTTTGTTTGTTTGTTTATTTTTGAAGTATAATTGACCTACAACACTGTGTTAATTCCTAGTGCACCACATAGTGATTCAATATTTCTATACATTTCTATACATTACAAAATGATCACCATGGTAAGTCTAGTCACCATCTGTCACCATATAAAGATATTACACTACTACTGACTGTATTTATCATACTGTACATTTCATACCCATGACCCATTTATTTTGTAATTAGAAGTCTGTACCTCTTAATCTCTCTCTCCTATTTCTTTCATGTTTTTTAACTGATAATCAATTTTATTATATTTCTTAAAAGTCCATGCTAAGAAACATGAAGTACAGATAATTTTGTCTTACTTTAATAATTAAATGGTAATCTTTCTTATTTAACTCATTAATTCATTAGTATACAAATGGGTCTTAAAAATGAAAAAAAATATTTCATGCTAAGCATTCTTATAATAATTGGAGAAAGACAGAATTTTTGAGAAGTCTTCTGTAAAAACTCTAAGAACAAACAGAACGCTTTTTAATTTGAGGAATGGAGGATAAACTAAACAATTCTTTTACCTAACTTCTGGAACTCTTCCAATGCCACAATTTCCTTTTAAGTAAGGTAAACCAGAAGCTTGAATCAGTTCCCATAATATTATAACATGTCTATAGCATCACACAAAGACTTACCAAAAAGTTCATTATTTTCTAGGTGCACCAAACCTTTCTTTAGGCCAACAGAGTCTCTTCAAGTCTCTCTTTTCTTCCTAATCAATCAAGATTTTAGCCTATTTTTTTCTGTTTCATGAATTTTAAATAGGACCTCAACAAACTTAAAAATTCTAGTTAGTTCTTTCTTGGTTGACGTCTTACCCACTTTCATTCATTAGTGAGTCTGCTTTTTCTTCTGTACATTTGTGAAAATTCATTTGCTCATTCAGCCTATTTTCTAACATGGTTTTATTATGGTTTTTGCTTCTTTAATTCAATTTTAAAATGCTTCATGTTATTTGAAAATCACCATGAATCATGCTACATTTTTTCCTGCTGGTTTGGTGGTAAGCTTGGACAAAGCACAAACTGCTAAACTCTTGAGATCTAATCCTAGAGCTGCTAAGGAATTTGGGCAAGTCAGTTAACTTTCTTTGTCTCCATCTATTTTAGTGTAAACCGGAGATAATATGACCTATCTCAAAACCATGTCATGTGGGAATTTCCAGCTTAATTAAAACATAGTACGTTGTAATTATATACAATACTGCGCTTTTCTTATTATTTCTTAGTTATTTCAAATACTTCTTTTAGACTTCTTTATTTGTTTTAGACTGCTAGTTGAATTGCAGCAATTAATAGGAGATCAATTCAACAACATTTTGGAATAAGTTTTAGGTACCATTCGTATACATATTTACATTATACACATTTCCTAAATTGTAGGTGCAAGTTTACAATTAGCTATCATAGTAGACAATAATAGCTAACATTTACTGAGTACTTACACTATGTCAGACATTTTACTAGGCTCTTTGTAATGGGATATACCATTATCCCCATTTTGCAAGTGATAAAACCAAAATACAAAGAGTTCAAGTGACTCACTTATTGTTCTATAGCTTGTAAATGAGAGCAGGGTCTTGAACCCAAGCATTCTGAGTCCAGAGCCTGTATTCTTAGTCACTATCATAACTGATTAGAAATCATTTATTTCATGGCTGGAGTTGTTTCAGTGTGTTAACAAAACATTACAACTCGACATCCTTAAAGCTTCTGAACTTTAAATAAATATTAAAATCTTGTAAAACCACTTATCCAATTTAAAGTCTGTTCAGTGTCTAATTGTTAAAAATGTCCCCAGTGTTATACACGTATACAAACACTGACTCACCAAACACACCTGGAAAGACCTTTGAAATGAGCATCTAGACTTCAAAAACAGATAACCCTGCTCAAGGTAACACAAAGAGATGGGGAATTTTCAACTGGCCTCTGCTTGACTATTTCTGTCATAGGCTACACCACCTTAAAAAGTAGTTAATTCTATTTCCAAGCAACTATAGGCATTCAAAAAGCCTTAATTGCTGAATTTGTATGAAATGTTAAATTAACTGAAACTGGGCATGCATTCTTACTCTTGTTAGTCACAAGCTTTTTAGTTTAGTCACTTAGCCCAGAGTTTATTCTGCCTCACCTAAATGATTATACAATAAAGTAATCTAGTGAAGGCAGTGACAGAAAATTTGCTGTTTCTAATTTCATATATTATCTATCACCCATCTATCGGCATGAAGTAGAATGATATGTTAATAGTGTGGACTATGGAGCCAGAGTTCATGGGTTTGAATTCCACTTTTACCACAGCCTAGCTGTGTGATTTTGGGCATATCATTTAACAACTTTTGGCCTCAGTTTCCTCACTTCTAAAAGGTGGAAAACAATGAAAGTAACTCGTAAGGTTGCTTTTCTAAGGTATAAATAAATTTAATCAAAGTGAATGACTTAGAAAAGTGCCTGGGCTACATCAAATACTATGTGAGTGTAAACAATTGCTATCTATCTACCTGTCTCTCAGTCCATCCATCCAATTAGAATCTCCAACTTGCCCTTCCTCAGCTTTGATCTGAAAAGAATTTAGAGTAGCTATCCATACTTCAGGGGGAAAAAAGAAAACTATTCTAAGGAATCCTCAGAGTAGTGGTAATAGTGTGATTTTTAAAATTTTATGAATCATTTTATAAAAACTCTCAGAGAAACTAGGGAAGCCAAACCACAAACCCTTGTACAATATATACAGCAAAATCGGGTACACAGCTCTTTCCCTTCTCCTTTCCTTACCTCTCCCTTCCTTCCCGATCAATGTAGTTATAAAGTCATTGGTTGGGGTAGAGCAAGGTAGGTGACTAGGAAGATCTAAGGAAGAGCCATGAGGGTCCAGTGTGGGATATCAGAGCCCAAGCACAGTGAGAAGGACAGACGTGTGGAGGGTGGCTTGGTGTCGTGCATCAGAGTCCTAGTGGGAAGGGAAATCTTCCATGGATCAGGGGAACAGGCAAAGGACAACAGAGCCCAAGCAGGGTGGAGAGGCACGAAGCTACTCTTTTTGGATTCTCTCTTAATTTCTTCTGTTAAAAGAATACACGAGGTCCACTGCCAACTTTCTATGTAGCAACAGTGCCAACTAGTCTCAACTATCCAAAACTGGGGACACAAGTTTTCTGGGATCTTAAACCACTTTGAAGTGGACGTGGCACAGGTAAACACTGAACTGGCTCGGGACCCACTGGGCACAAAGTCTGTGACTATCTCTTGTCTCCAACTAGGTGTCTATCTTCCCTGATTCCATTCTTTCCTGCTTACTGTTAGTGTTCAGGGACTTATATCCAACTGGTCCTACATATTTCTGTAATGTGCCTCTCTGCCTTTTACCTCAGTCGATTTGAGATTTCCTAACTTCAACATCTATTTAATTTTATGAAATACTGCTAGCCCAGATCCAGGTCAAAAATGACAAGAACCTGGCTTCAAAGTGGTTTACTTGGACTCTCTGCTAGGAATAGTGTGGCCACCGGGTTTGACATCTATGCCTCTCAGCTGGGCCTTCCTTGCCTCATCCTACCAGTTACAGCCAGACCCTTGGCAATCCCTCATCAAGTCCCTGACTTAAAATCTTCAACTTTGGATCTTAATCACCTTAAGTTCATTGGTGCCCAATAAAGTGCACTCTTCTCATTTATTGTATAATTGCTTCCTTTTTGTTTGTCACATGCCAGTATGCCAGCTCTGTGCCTCTATTTTGCTTCACTCAACAAATATCTGAGGACTATCCGCTGGCTGGCAAAGCTGTATGTTTGGAAATGGGAATTAAACAGTGAACCAGATGGGGGTCTCTACCCCCCTGCCAGAGTTTGCTTTGTCATAAGGAAGATAGGTTACAGGGCTGACGACACCACTGTTTATCACCATTTTATTAAATTCTGCAGAAAAAAGGTACAAGCAAAGGTAGACCCAGATTTGGCAGAGCCTGAAGTTTGTACGATTTGAGGAAACTTCTTTAAAAATGAAAACTAATTTTAAAATGACAAAGAGAAAATTAGTACAGGCACTTGGAAGTAGCTTGTACAAGTCAGAGCTCTGAAACTTAACCTTCATTAGCTTTATGGTAAACCAGTTTTTGAGGACAGGAACTTAGAAGGAGTAGGACAGGGGGTTAACCTACTGGTTAGGGAGCTCAGAGTGGAGGAAGAGGGAATATTCCAGGCCAGGGGAACAGCAAAGGCTCTGAGGTGTAAATGTATTGGAGGAGTGAAAGAAGGCCATCGGGGACTGGAATGTAAAGAACATACCCAAGGTGACACTGGGGAAGTGGCAAGGTACCATACCATGGAGGTCAAGTCAGGAGTTTTGCATCTTAAGAAAGGTAGTGGGAAGACTGTGGATTGATTGAGGGAGAGATTAGTGGGGCATCCTGAGATAAACTTAGATTACGATGGTAGCATTGTTTATTGAGCCACACCTAATTTATATGTCTCCTCAAATCTGATGGCCTTAATTGCCACCCAAGCTTTTACCACTAGCTTAAAAAGTGCTATCCTACATCTCCCATCATTGCCAGCTCTCACGGCTCCCTCAGGATGAGAGCGGGGCTCTGTCACAGCCTCCACTGTACCTGTCAAAGTGGGAGCTCCAGGAGGGCCAGTGCCCTCAATATGCTGTGGGATTTGACTTCCCTAGCAGCTACCTAAAGCGGGCAGGACACATAACACAAAAGTGCAGAAGAAAGTAAAGTGTTGTAGTGTAAAATTTTACCAATGAGAGACAGGAGACAGGAAGGAACCGGTAGATAGCTCCCTCCCCCTTCTTCTCCTGTAAACTGCTGCGAGGCAGGACAATTCCATACAGCCCTCCCGGTCCCACACGACTAAGCGATTGGCTCCATCTCCTTGGGAAGTGGCAGCCAGCTCTGGAATGCACCATGCTCTCTCTGCTTTCCCTTCCTCCTATTGCCTTTCCCCGCCCTCACTCTTACTGCTCTGGAATTGAATCCTTCAATGAAGCATCTTCACATTAATTTTGACTCAGGTTCTGTTTTCTAAGCTAACACGCATTAAGAAAGAAATGGATTCAAAAATCTATTCAAATGAGTTCAAGATCTATTCAAGACCTACTATTGTGTATGGTTCAATTTGGTATACACATTTAAACTGTGAACATATCTACACAGTTGAGGCTCTACCTTATTCACGTTTATTTTGGCTGGCCAGGGACTCTGCACATAGTAGGTGTTTCATGGATCTTCCTTGCATGGAATTGGAATAGGTTATCAATGCCCCAGAAAAGTAGGATAGTGTGTCATCAGATAACTGAACCAAAAAAAATTGAGCAGAGCCTAACCATGCTACTGATTTGACACCAAGCTGTAAAAACTTTTCCAGAGGCTGCTTCTGTTTTATGGTGTTCATAAGACAAGACAAATGAAAACCAGGTTGAGGAATGCATAAAAGAAGACATTAAAAGTGTGGGTATTCTAGGGTTAGAGTGAAAAGGAAGGTTTGGTTCAACATGGTTCTATTTCCAAGAACATGCATGTGACAAAAAAGATATACTGTATGTGCATTAACTTTTAAAAACAGCATTTAGTAGAATTTACTATATTTTAAGAATGTACTAGGTTCTTTTTTTTTTAACCACCCACGTGGTCTTAAATGTTTATTCAAAATAGTGAAATAAAATGGTATCCTCTGGTGAAACAACTAATAATGATCTCTTCTTGTGCAAATTTTCATTCTGATACAGAGTTTCTGTCTCTATTTTTTCATGTTCTTATACAACTGGATCTGCTCTGCTGTTACACATGTGCATTTCTGTTTTCAGATATAACAGTAAAGAGCAGATTTCCTCAATTCCCTACTGCGTAATTCAAGAATTAATCTACTCTAAGGAGAGGAAATTCATGAATTTAAAGTATACCCATCACCACATTAAGTGATTTGCCGAACTTAAAAGCAGTGGCTCGCTACAACAGCTGGTGTGTTATCTCAGATTTCTTACCCCTCATTATCACCACCCCGAAAGAAATGTACATTCTAAGTGGTATAGTAACTTTGGCTTGAACACTCTTTGTTTCTGTTGATTTGTTTTAATGTGGGCTCTTCCGTTGTAAGAAAATCTGTTTTAATCTGTTTTGAAGTATGTGTTCATAGAAACAAAACCAAATACCGACTCTACAAAGCTTTACTGGGTGTCCCCCATATAAGCTGTGATGGAATCATGCTGCCTATCGCTGCCCTCCAGGGGGATGCGAAGACCTGGGGATAGTTCCTTCATGTGCTATACCCTGAGTTGGTCCATATTTTAAGATTAGAGGGAAGTGTTTTTTTTTAATTGACACCATCTATGGATTGAACTTCTTGATATGTATATTGCTTTCCTGTGGAGAGATCCCACAGACTGTTTTGACTGAATGGAAGGCATATCTTTTTCTTTTTTTTTTTTTAATGTTTTCCTTTTTTTTTCCTCCTTACTTCCCCTTTTACTTTTATGGATTGATTGATTGCTATAAGAACCTAGAATATGATATCAAATTGTAGTTTTAAACTACAATTTAAGAAATAGGTATAGAACGTGAGAAATATGAAAAATATCTTTAAGTTGGTTACATGTATAAAGGCTTTTGACTTTTTAAAAGTAAAATTTGCTTATTTAAAAATTAATGCTCATTATTGAAGAAAATTCTTTAAGTATTTTATTCTATAGAAGGCAGAGAAGCTAGTAGCGTGATAAAGCCATTCATCATAGTCAAACTTTAAATTGGCAAAACTCATGCCAAACATGGGCTCTGTGGAAGATTTCATGGTCAATTAGGCAAATACATGTATGAAATGGACCCAGCTACAAAGATCATAAAGCCAATTACTGATCATGTTAATTTCACCCCCCCCCCAAGTCCCAGAAATAATCTTTGCCCTCGCAGGTTTAAGATATCCAAATAAAATATACAATCAATATTTTTGAACACTATAGAAAGCTTTTATAATATTTTATAATGTAGAGTCCTTAGTTCATCAGTATTGTTAGATTTAGTCTTCTATATTTCTGAGAGGTTTTCAAGAAACCCCAGCTCAAGCTGTCTACAGTATGTTTCATGACAACACGATGGACATAAGTATACAATTTTAGGTATGTATTTTTCCATTTGAAATACAAATTTGAGGCATATGGTTAGTTGTTTGCATTTGTGCAAGCTGCAATTTATATTATAGAAAACCTGCTGACTAGTGTTCCACTCAGGAGCATTCTGTCCTACCATTTTATGCATGTCTGTATTCAAACTAGAATAGTATTAAATGAACCTTTTATATTTTAAATATTCAAGAGTTTTATATTCAAAATTTCTTTTCTCGCTGTCAAACTAGTTTGCCTAAAGGCAAGGTAAGATCAAGTTAGACTCTCAAAGGTAGAATTAAATTTTATCATGGCATCCATCATAATATACAGTTTGCTTAATATGCAAATAAAGAGCATATGGATTCAAAGAATAAAGGATTTTTAGGCAGTGTGTGAAATCCAAGGGACCACTTTTTTAGAATAGATTCCTTTTAAATTTACATTTCCATCATTTTAATGAAAACATAGGGTAAACAAATTAAAACAGAAATGTTTTAAGTTACTATTTTCCATTCAATTTTACTTCTCCTGGATTATTTTTCATGACAGCTCTTTATTTAAAACTAATAAAAATAGAAGAGAAGAAATAAAATAAATATACTAGAAAGAAATCATTACCTCAGCCTTTCTGGAGAGTTCCATCCAGTCATTTTTGTCGTAACTGCACATAATGCTAGCAATCACAATCTTTAAAAAGAGAAAGGAAAGAATATTAGATCAACTAGTTATGCCTTTGTACACAAGGGTATATGATTATATATATATATATATGTTTATAATGATAAACTATATTATAAAAATTAGTTTTCCATCTGTTGAAAGAAATCATTAAAAAAACAGCAGGGCGTTATAGTGAAGCAAAGGATGAGATCTGGGGCTTCAGACTTATGTTAGAGACTTTCTCATTTACTCTCTTTGAATACTTGAGCAAGTTACTTAACTTTTCTGATCCTCAGCATCCACATTTTTAAAATGGAGAAAATAATGACCTTGCCAACCTCAAAGAGTGATAATTGGAATTACATGGATTTGTGTATGTGAAAGGGTTGTTTAAATTATACAATGACACAGAAATATTTATTAATATAATTACTGGTATAGCTAAAAGGTTTCAAGGTATGGAATGGAAGTAAATTAGTGTCTTCTTCAATCATATCTTATTATAGTACGGATAATAACACCTTACATATCATATTCAGAGTGAATTATAGTTTTAAAGTTTGTTAAATGTTGATTATTTAACTATAGTCTTACAGTAACCTTTAATGGAGGCTACATAGAGTAGTATTTACTAGTATCTGCTCTGAAGCCAGAATGTCTAGATCAGAGCTCAGACTCTACCACTAACTGTGTGGCCCTGGGCAAGATATTTAGTTTTCTCACTGGTTAAATATGGATAACAGTACCTTCCTACTGAGAAAAGTGATCATTGAATTGCTAAGATTTTATGGCTCTAATGATGTGCTAGGTAATGTTTTAATGGATTTTACTTTATTAACTTACTTAATCATTCTCAACATTACTCTCCCCATTTTACAGGTGAAGATGCTGAGGCACTGATATGTAAAGGTCACAGCCAGGACTCAGACCCAGAAATCTGACTGACAGTCTGTGCTTTTAACCACTAGGTTTTGCTGGCCTAATGTAAATATTCAATATATGTCAGTAATTCTTTTTATTATTACCATTTAAAGACTATGAGATTGTGACACAAAGAGTTTGTGCCAAGCCTAAAGTCACAGAGTCCAGTGGAAGAGTCCACTAAAAGCCACTGGGCTCTCACCACATACAGGTTTTTAATGTATGTCTAAAAAACAAAACAAAACAAAGATGTGCTGTACAAGTCAGATGAATGCTTTTAATATTAAGAGAAAGACAGAAAATATGTTGGAGAGAGTTCTGAATACCAGAGTTCGAAATACTGAACAAGTCTGTCCTTAAGATTGGGTCAATTTTTTCTCTCCTCATAGACTGTAATCTCCATGGGTGCCTGGACTGCTCTGCATCATGCATCATTTTATCTACAATAACCAGCATGATGTTTGGCACATAGTAAAACTGAGTGAATAAATGTACAAGGGCACTAAAGGTTTAGGAACAGAGAGTTGTTTTGCAGTTCATCCTTTTAAAATTAAGCAGAAATGAACACCATGAGTTAGAGAAGGGAAAAAAAATAAACAATTGGTGAAAACCGTTGGCAAATAATTATTATACATGTCAGAGTGAAGAGTGAGCAGGGCCGTTGCGAGTGCTGGTCTTGGCAATAGAAAAAAGGGTCAGATGTCAAAATACATAGAACTCGTGAACTAGAAGGAGCAATTAAGAAAGCAGAATCAGGGGCTTCCCTGGTGGCGCAGTGGTTGAGAGTCCGCCTGCCGATGCACGGGACACGGGTTCGTGCCCCAGTCCGCGAGAATCCCACATGCCGCGGAGCAGCTGGGCCCGTGAGCCATGGCCGCTGAGCCTGCGCGTCCGGAGCTTGTGCTCCGCAACGGGAGAGGTCACATCAGTGAGAGGCCCGTGTACCGCAAAAAAAAAAAAAAAAGAAAGAAAGAAAGAAAGAAAGAAAGAAAGAAAGCCACTTCCAGGGAAGGAAGGTTTACTAGCACCGACAACTGGATATGATAGATGCTCTCAACTAGTGACTAAGATGGTTCCTCTTTACTAAGTGGCGAGGTTTTTGCGTGTGTGTGTGTGTGTGTGTGTGTGTGTGTGTGTTTAAGAAGATGTTGGGGGTAGGAGTTTATTTGTTTATTTATTTATTTTTGCTATGTTGCGTCTTCATTTCTGTGCGAGGGCTTTCTCTAGTTGTGGCAAGCGGGGGCCACTCTTCATCGCGGTGCGCCGGCCTCTCACTGTCGCGGCCTCTCTTGTTGCGAAGCACAGGCTCCAGACGCGCAGGCTCAGCGGCCATGGCTCACGGGCCTAGTTGCTCCGCGGCATGTGGGATCCTCCCAGACCAGGGCTCAGACCCGTGTCCCCTGCATTAGCAGGCAGACTCTCAACCACTGCACCACCAGAGAGCCCTAAATGCCGAGTTTTATTTTGATAAAGCTGTTTTTGCTTCAAATATATATTGATTGTGCCTGGATTGGTTAAAATCGTCACTTGCCTTATAAGGCCTGAGAATCACAGGAGCTACACTTGAGCTCGATGGAGAGAAATAAGTATCACCCAGAGAATTTTCCTGAACTTTGAGAACACTGGTGCCATCAAATGCCTAGGAACGCAGTGACTAGATATGATTTGGGGCACACTGTCATTGGGGAAGGGTGACCACAGGTGGGAGAGATACATTACGTTGAACAGATACAAGTTATATTTGTATGCTCTGAGCAGCCGAGCACTACCCTGTTCTTTCCTCATCATCTAAAAACAGATTTTATCTTCTTGCCCAAAAAGCTAGGGAAATATCTCCAACAGGGTTAATCACAGTGATCAACTACTCTGGTCTCATTAAAGTCCTTCAATGGAGCTGGGGAGTTAAAGGCTTTTTTCCTCTTTGGTCCCTGAACTGGAATGAAGGATGTTCAGAGTAGCTGATAATCACTGACTGCTTACCTAACCAACCCAACCCTCCCACTCCTACCCAAGGCTAGCTGCACTAGGTAAAAAAAAGCAGAGACAGAGGAAGGTAGAGATGCAAGATGGAGAGATGTTTCTGCCACTTCTAAGTCAGGTGTACCACTAATATGCCTGTACAAGTGAACCAATAAATACCACTTTGGGCTTAAGAAAACCCAAGTTATATTCTATTTTCTATCACTGACAGTCTTGGCAATTACTACATGCAAAACTAGAATTGTCACTTTTAAAATAACTTCCTAAGCATTTTTTTTCTGTCAAGTAAATTTAAGGGAAAAATAACTTTATACACTATTTTTAAATGTTAAATTATCTAAGAAGTCTAAAAATCTTTATCTAAAACCAAGGGATAGTTTGTGAAATTATATGGTAACATTCTATTTCAGAGGAATATGATGACTCCAAATCATTTTAGTTTTTATTAAGAGATATTAGGATTTTTCGAAAAGTCAGGCTAAAAGACATTAACACTAAAAGAACACTGGACAGAATTTAATCTTTCTTTGATGATTAGAAAGCCCTTCAGTGTTTTGCTGTGCTTAGTTTGTAATCAAACAAAGGAAGACAGGTTACTTTTTTCCTATGAAAAAAAAAAGAATTGATGTGTATTTTACACTGTGAAACATCATGAAATGTTACTAGAAATGAATACCCAATGAAACATTTTTAAAACCAAGGAACATTTCCCTATCTTTCATTTAATTTATGCCATCTCTAAGTGCTCTGTTTTTCATGGCTAAATTTTAAAACATTATTGGATGTGTCTATACATAACTATATCCTACATTTTTTGATACACAGTCTAGCGAGAGATTCAAACAATGTCAGTTAATCAATTAATATGGAAGCTGAGCATCTGCTGTGGTAGGCACTGGATGACATGCAGAGGAGTTTAAGATATTGATTCAGTCTTTGTTTATCAACATTTAACCAGTATCTTTTGAGACCTTCTATGCACCAGTAACTGTAACTCAAAAGTGATGAGCAAAAGAGGAAAAGTCCCTACCTTCCTGCAGCTTACATTTTTAGGGAGGGAAAAAGTCATTTAAAAAATACATTATTAGGACTATTTCCAGGTCAAGATTAAGGAAAAATAGAGACGAGCAAGATGGAGAATCACAGGGGTGCACAGAACCTCATTAGTTGATGGTCAGTAAAGGGCTCTCTGAGTTGAGAAATAAAAGATAAGAAGGCCCCTCACACAGAAGAATGGATTGGGACCTGAGTGAAAAGTGGCATTCCAGGCAGAGGAAACGGCATGTGCAAAGACTCTGAAGTAGGAGTGAGCCTGAGATACTTAAAAAGAGAAGCCCTTTGTAGATGGTATTCCGTGACAGGACAAGAAGAGTGTAAGAGGAGACGAAGGAAGCAGGCAGTAGCCATATCTCTGGGAGCTGAAACCTGTGGGAGTTTGGATTTATTGTAGGTATAATGGGAGACCACTGAAAGGTTTAAAGGAGGGTGATAAAATGATCCAATTTACATTTTCAAAAGATGCTTCTGGCTACTTTACAGGGAACGGAATGAGGGGCTGTAGGGTAAAAGCAAAGAGTCCAGTTGAGTTGAAATAATGTGGCTTGCATAATATTCATGGAGATACCAAGAAGTGGAACTCTGAGCTAAGACCAACAAAGCAGATCAATGATTAGACTCAGGAGGTGAGAGCAGAGAAAAAATTAAGGATGATCCCTAGATTATTGGCTTGAGCCACTGAGTGGAGCACAGACACTTCACCGAGATGGAACAAAGCATAGTGCAGTAACAAGTGGGGGACTGTTAAGAGGTTCAATTTTTAATATATTACATATAAAATGACTAGCAAGCATCCCATTAGTGATAACATCAAGTGTGCCACTGGACACATGAGTCTAGAATTCACTGAAGAGGTTAGGGATGAAAGTGAACACTGTAGAGACTTCAACATATAATGGTATTTAAATCTACCTAGCTTAGTGACTTCTAAACAGAATAGAATAAAATAGAGAAAATGAAAGAGATGAAGATTAACCCAGAGCCACATGAAAATGCTAAGAGAGGGAAGTGTTCCAAAAAGTAAGGAGCAATCAACGGGGATGAATGCTTCTGACAGCTGGTGTAAGAAAACAGAGAAGTGTTCACAGGATTTGGCAGTACAGATGCCACTGGTAAGCTTTACAAGAAGGGTGGCGGTGAAACAGGGAAGACAGAAGTCAGACTGGAGTAGATGGAATGAACAGAATATGAAGGAGTGAGAGAATTGATACACAAAGCTCTGTAACAGTTTTTGTGGGCTAGCTCAAAGAGCAATGAGGCAGCAGATGAAGGGCTGTGGGAGGTCTAGTGAGATATATATATTTTTAAATGGACTATATTTGAGTATGTTTTTATGCCGATGGAAATGATGTGGAAAAGAGGAAGAAGCTGTTGAAAAGGCAAGAGGTGATGATGAATCTATAATAATTTATGAATCAAATTTTGGGTGTTGTTTCTCCCTGAAAAATACTTCAAAGGTTAAAAATGACAGGACACTTACTCTGCAACAAGGAAAAGTAGTGTTAAATGGCTTCAACTGTCATCCTTCCAAACTTTTAAATTAAAGAATCACGATTCATAGTCAAATTATTTTTTTTTATAATTCATTTCCTTATGGAATAAATAAAATGATTTTATTAAGTATCTATTTTTTCAATCTGAATGACAGTAAAGTCTGCACATCAGAAATTAAGGTGAAGAGCAACATAAAATTTCCAAGTAGTTACAAGCAGGCCGTCTTGTCAAATTCCCAAATACTTACAGTCTATGCCTAGAACACAGGTTGGAAACACTGATTTGGTATTCTGTAATCATACTGTGAACTATATTGGAAATTCAGTCAACAATTCAGCTTCCAGACAACCTAAATTTTTTAGTACAGAAAAACTGCAAAGTGACAAAGGTGAACAATTGTAAATTACAAGTGGCCAAGTTAGGTTTTGTCAAACAATTTAACAAAATCATTGCTAACACTACTGGGATTATATTACATTGAGGAGGAAAAATAGCACGGGACATGTGATTTTAAAAGACATTTAAAACTAAGAAAATATGTTTACTAAATATTAACTAATTGTACAACATTCAAATTGTGAATGTTCTTTATACCACGGTACAAATATACTAAAGTGAGATTGGTACAATTTTCCTGAAATGTACACATTGAGAGTAGAACATTAAAAGTAAAACTCATAAGCTCTTCAAATTTTATATGGTTACTGCTAATTTAATGGTTGTAAATGAGAATAGTACTCTTAAAGCTGTCTTCTATATTATTTAAAAATTTATCATTTTCTTTGCTTATTTTGGGACCCACAACTACCTTGCTTACACAACTATTCCTAATACAGAAAAGTCATGTTCAAAGTTATAAAATATGCACATAGTGTCCATAGAAAATCAGAGATGTTTTCCACTAGAACAAGAAATAAAAAAACACTGTAGACTATTCAGGAACTACAGTAACTGCTTTTTTCCTCTCCTTTTCATCACTTCGTACTAGGTTTTTATGTAGTTTCCGTCCCCACTGTATTTAGCAACTGATCTACCCTAGGTCACCAGTAACCTTGGCAAAATTATTAGATACTTTTCAGCCCAAATCTGTACTGGAACTCTTTCCAGCACTGAGATGGTTAACCACCTCCACTTCCTGAGACCCTCCTCTGTGTGAGCTTTGGAGATACCTCCTTCTACCCCTATTTTTCCTATTTTTGCTATTCCTTCTCAGGCTCTCCTGCCTTTAGCCACCTTTCCACGTTGATGTCCCCAGGTTCTACTCATGGTCCTCTTTTAACGTAGACATCATGTTCACAGTGAATTCAGAGAATACCTATATGCAGAAAATTCACAAAGTAAACACCTCCAACCTGTGTCTTTCTCTTGAGTTCAAGAACAGCATATTCAACTATCTTTGAGCACCTATGTTCAACTTGCCCCAAATCAAACTTAAATTTCTCCACCCTGAATTTGCATTTTCCCCACATTGAATTTGCTTATACTCTACCCTTTTGTCCCAAGTTAGAAAACTAGGAGATTTTCTTTCTTCATTTCTCCCTCATTGCCTACATCCAATTACTTACCAAATACTCTCTAGTCCACTGGTTCTCAGACTTGGCTGAGCACTGAAATCACCTAGAGAGTTAAAAAACATAACCCCAAGATCTGTATGTAGTTAGGCCCAGTCATCAGTGTTTTGTCAGGATCTCCAGATAGTTCTAACATGCAGAATAGTCTGAGAAGTATTGCTCTAGTTTACTCATCAAATATCTCTTCTAGGTGCTCCTGACTCTTCATCATGACTGTCTTAGTGAAGACCTTCACCACTGCTCCCCTGGATTACTGAAGTACCTTCTTTATTAGTCTCCCTATCTCTGATATCAGCCTCCCTATCTCTGATATCAGCCTATGTCATCTGCCAGATCCGTCTAAGAGACAAACCTGATCATATCACACTTCTGCTTCAAATCCAAATTCATGCTATACAAGACCACAATGGGACATTTGCTCCAACCGCACTGAATTACTTTGCTTCCTTTTTTTTTTTTGCAGTACGCGGGTCTCTCACTGTTGTGGCCTCTCCCGTTGCAGAGCACAGGTTCCGGACGCACAGGCTCAGCGGCCATGGCTCACGGGCCCAGCCACTCCGCGGCATGTGGGGTCTTCTTGGACAGGGGCACGAACCCGCGTCCCCTGCATCGGCAGGCGGACTCTCAACCACTGCGCCACCAGGGAAGCCCTACTTTGCTTCCTGAATGTAACATGTATTCTGCATTCTCTTGACCATATGTCTACTCCTTTTGTCTGAATGAATAAGGAATGGTCCCTGTGCTCATGTGGTATAATAAAGGAGACATATGTAAATTGATACAAAAATAATTATAGTGTATGAACCAGAATACAGTGAGAACAGAAAGGAAAGAGTGAATATCTGTATCTGTGTGAATCTGGGAAGACCTCAGAGTAAAGGAACTCTTAATCGACTAAGAAATCATCCATGGGTATTTATTGGAAACTGATTAGAAATGAAAAGGCCAAGAATACTCCGGTTGTAGTAAGCAGCAGAAACAAAGGCACAGGGTGCTGTGTTTAAGGAATATGCTCTGCTTAAGGAATATCAAGCAGTTCAATTTAGCTTTGGGGGAAATGAATGGCTACACTTTGAGGGCATGGAGCTGGATGCATAGGTTGAAACCAGATTTATTCAGGCAAGGGGTTAAAACAATGGTTTCTAATCAGCTGAGCATTTGGTCTTGAATTTTAGATTATTTTGTCTAGTAAATTCCTGCTCCTCTTTTGCCCATTACCTTTCCCAGGAAGGCTTACCTGTTCACCCTTCCTCTCCTGTGTCTTCTGAGATCCCATAGCACCCTTTGCATGTCTTTATCATAACATTTACTATATTGTACTAAATTGTGGTTTGTATGTCTTTCAAAAGATGACCAAAGTTTTTGGGGATAGGGCCCAGTTTTTCATCTCTATATCTCTAGAATCTAGTATTGTACCTTATATTTAATCAGGATTCAAAAATGTTTGCCTCAAAGGAATAATGAAATAGGTAGCTGAGAAAAGAAACTGCAAGTAACACACACTGCAAGTAATCCAAGCAGTTAAATAATGTATTGCATTACATTTACAATATCTAAATGTAAGTAAATTTCTACATTCTACAGAAAGAATGAGAAGGACAGGTAGGTGGTGCAAGGTAAGAAGTTCAAGAACCTCTCACATTTTATAAAGTATACTTTATATCAATGAATAAGAACCCATTATATTTGTTTATAGATTTACACTTAATACACATTTTCACATACGTTATCTCATTTATTCCACATAATAATTTTGAACTTAGAAAACCTTGTATTGAGAATAATGAGCACAGATAATTTACTTTACCAGCATAAAGTAAATCAATAGCAGAGGCAGGGATTAAGCTCAGGTCTGTTGACTCCAAGTTCCTCTTGACTACATCAAGACTATACCATATTGATTTCCTATCCTTTCAGTTTACATTAGAGATTCTAGCTGATTTTGTGTCCTCAACCCTCTTGTGGTAGTCTATTTGAAAGAAAGTGTTCCCCTCCCTGTATCCATACCCCCTTGCCAAGTAAGTGTGCAGCTACTCTGATAAAGTGGGGAATTTATCTACCTGCTTTTTGAATGTGGGCTTTGTGACTTGTTTTAATCCATAGAATATCACAGAAGTGATGCTGTGCCAGTGTCAAACCACAGCTTGAAGAGGTCTTATCCTCTTCTGTTTACTCTCTTGAAATCCTGCCTAGCCATGTGATCAAGCTAGTACAGCCTGCTGAAGGATCAGAGACCACGTGGAACAGGGATGAACCATCCAGCTGAGGCACTTGGGACCAGCCAGCACATAGCCCACTGCGAAGTTGACTATAGACGGAGTAAGACCAGCTGAGACCAGAAGAACCACACAGCTTAGCTCAGCCCAAATCGCTAACATGCATGCAGAATTGTGAACTAAATTCATAGTTGCTTCAATCAACTAAGTTTGGGGTGTTTTGTTACGTAGCCAAAGCTAACTGATACCACTTTTATTAAGTTTAACAAGAACAACAAGAACTAGCACTTGCTCTGTACTTGCATGTGTCAAGCACTATGTTAAGCATTTCACATGTATTATCTCTAATCATGATAAAGTGGAAATTATCAGCCCCAATTTACAGATAGGAAAGAAAAAAAACTTATTTAAGTACTCAGGACTGTACAGCTAACAAGAGTAAATACAAATCTTAAACTCTCTACCTATAATATTTTTTCTCTAACTCATTTCTCTTTGCTCCTTAAACACACATTTATAGAAAACTATGTGGGTTTATTTTTATACATGATGCATTTCATTCAATGTGTGTCAATTTTTATCACTTTTATTTTCAGAGACTAACCTTATTTCTGTGTTCTTGCTCAATGTATTATTTCACTGTGACTCCATAAGTACCATCTAAGCTCGATAGGCAGACTGAACTGCCTAGGAAATCATGAAGTCAAAGGGAAGATCAAGGGAGAAAGACCCAATGAGATGATCGCTGTTTCCTAATCACCTAAACATGTTAAGGAATGAAAACAGGGTAGTGTTGGCTCTTTATAATTTGGTCCCAAATCACCTTGCTGCCCCTTATCTTGACACACCAAACTGAATACACTATATATACTGGCCACCAGACTTTTCTTGGCTTCCATTCTTTTCCCTGTGCTGATCCTTCTTCTTATAGCTCACACTACTCCTCTGACAGTATATCTCCTATTCATTCTTCAAGTTCTAACACAGAGCTAACTTCTACCATACTGCCCTCAATGATCTCAGAGACAGAATTACTGTTTTTACTAGGTATTTGAGATTGATGCATATACCTCTATTTCAGTTTCTATCACACTATATCACAGATGCATGTTTATTTATACCACTGTCTTCCCTTACTCCACTCAATGGGAAAACATGCTAATTTTTATTCACCTTCATTTTCTTATCATTTGGCTCAGCATTGAATAGCACCTAATGTGAACTTAACAACTGTCTGTAGAAGGAAAGATGGCCTTTTGTTATTTTTTATTAATTTAAAAAACTTTTCTAGTTCATCCCTATAAAGATTATAGTACTTGCTGCAACAATGGAGAAAAAGTGCATATATGAAACTACCAAGACTACCATATATTTTCATACCTATAAGTCATTTACTGTCTTCATAGCATGATTTTGGCACTGGCTTTAATCTATGATGTCTAACTGGATTTAGGTTGTTCTATCACTGTTGACCCTTCACTGAGGTTGCAGTAAGTCAACTGAAGTCATAAAATTTGAATTCACTGTACACAAAAATGGTGTCACCTACATAAAACCTGTGAATGAGATTTGATTTTTCTTCTGCTTAAAAGGTCATGATATGTTGCCTGTATTGATGTGGTTCATTCAGGGACACAGCCTTTCAAAGGCACATAAAGGAGTTGATTTGAAATATATTATAAAGTATCTCTATTCCAATTTTAAACTTGTTCAATTTAGAGGCTATAACAAATATTCATTTAATGAACTGCCTTCATAAATTAATAAGGTTAATAAATACAGTATTAAAATGTGATATAGGAATTTGAGGTTAAAAACAGGTTAAAAATAAAGTATTAATAAAAAAAAAACCTCTCAAGATAATTACATGGAATAATGCGCTACCTTAAATAGTCTGGGCGCTTCTTCCAATACTATACATATAACACATGGGTGTTATAAAGATTATTGAAACATTTTCTGTAAAGATTTTAAATCCCAAATGAAAATTTTATGTAAATACTGTTATTGTAATTATTTTATGAGATGTAGCTCTTTTGCTCTCATTAACTATGATTGCACGTTTAATGCATATTCAATTAGATAATCCTGTTGTGTAAGTTAGTGGTATCGTGTCTTAAGTTCTGGATGGTAAGCTTCTGGAGGACGTTGGCTGTGTCTTCCATCTCAGCCTATGTCTCTTGTGGGCTGGGATTGCCTGTTCTGTTTAATAATGTACTTGACACATATTAGGAACTCACAAAATATTTGTTGAGTGTAGAAGTAAATAAAAGAATAGCTGAAATGCAATAAATGTTTGTTAAATGCAATGTTTTTAAGAAGTCAGGGACTTCTAAAAACAAACAACTAACTCTTTCCCAACTATATGCTATTACCTCACAGAAATTCTATAGGAAGCCTTAAATCCAGTTCACTGTGGAACATGCTGCCCACCCTTGGGAGACTCTGATTCTGTTCTGGGGACTTCTTCAAACTTACATATTCTCCCCTAGACATCCACAGGCACTCTCCCACACTTCCTTCCATTCTCTGCTCAAATGTCATTGCCTCAGTGACACTTTACTTAAGACTGCAAACCATCCCCTCCCAGCTCTGTTTTCTTTCCCATGGCACTTTCTATTATATCATTTTATTTAATATAGTTAATGTCTTTCTTGCCTCAGTGCAAATGTAAGCTCCACTAAAGTAAGAATCTTTGTTTTGGATACAGAACAGTGCTGGCGTATATAGTGATGCCCCTTACTTGTGAAATTAATAATCAAATACTAACATGTCAGTTAAATGTCTTTTTGTATCAGCTACCTGATCTATAAAATGGGAATAACTTGGCTTCCCACACTTTTTTCATAGGGATTATTCTGAGAATAACATGGTTTTATATATTTGACATTAAATACTTTTCAATGAAATTCAATGATTTTTTATGACTAAGAGAATAATGCCATATTCAGATTTGCCATTTTCTACAATTTAGTTAGAGTGCAAACAATGACATTTTGAAATAGTGCACCACTTTGGTTTTAAACATCCACTGATAAGACTTTTAAAAATATGTCATTGGAAAGGGTAGACAGCATCATCTTTATATGCTCCTTTGATCTTTTGGTAGTGTCATTTTGTGGGTATATTTGTAAATTAATGCAGTTTTAAAAAAAAAGAGGCAGATCCACAGGATCAAACTTTATAGATCGATTCACATTTTATAGATATTTTAAAATTATTTTTAGACTTCACTGAAATATTAGGAAATTCACTAATATCTAGGACACCTTTTATTAAATTATGTTTCTTGGCTTAAATTGTTTTATCAGAATTGAGATTACATTTTTTTGCCTACTCACTCAGAAAAAATTCTAAGACCTTTGAGCCCCAGACATGTATGATTCTCTATTTGGAAGACCCAAAGAGGGCCAATGCTGCAAACAAGTAGCACGTTAAGGATAGAGTAGTGTACTGCAATGAGGAAAGTCTGGAGAGTAGGGGAGGTGTTAGCAGCCATGCCCTTTTCCTGAGAGGTCTGAAGAACACACACTTTAGACCATAAAGCTGGAAGCTTTTCTCCTCACCCATGCTCTGCATGAGACACGTGTATTTCCATTGCTCCTGTCCTTCCCTTATGCACTTCTGTAAGTATTCATTCATCACCTTTCTCCCCATGAAACCGCCTTCTTCAGTGCCCACCTTGAGACAGGCACAGAGAAAGCGCTGAGGGAAAACTAGATGGCTGGATAAACTAATGATCTTGTGCACTCTCTTTTTACACAAATAATGCCATCTTCACTTTTTTTTCCTGCTTTCCTTCTCCTCTTCATCATATCCCATCCCCACCACAGTTTCCCTCACCTCATCAGACCTTTCTGAACAGGAAGCTATTTCCATGTGGGGACTCATGTGCTTCCACCTCCTCCATCTGGAGGAGCCGCATCTGCCAACAATGGGCACCTTGGTAAACTGCAGTAGAAACAAACCCTCTAACACGCTGCACTTTTCAGGATAATGATTAATGATACTTAACTAATAAAACATTCATTGTGTCATTGAATTTTGATCAATGATTCCCTGCCTTAATGTGCTGTTGATACTTGGGAATCAACCAAAGATATTTCCACATTTTGTAAACATCTTAGGGTTTCATCTATATTTCAAATTTCAGTTCAAAATGTTCCTTCTCAGAAGCTTGGCGTAGTGATTTACAACAGAAATAATGACAGGATCTTTTTCAAAGTGATTGGAACCTTTCTGGTATAAACTTTACACAGCATAATGAATGTGTTGGCATTATGAACTTATGTGCATACTATAAAAATAAAACAGAGTGTACAACAAAGTCCCTGTTAAATTCACATTACCTGTTAAATGAAGATACCAAGAGGCAGAGTAGCCTAATTAAAATCAAGAAATGCTATTCAAGCCATACTTAATATACCTCTAAGATAATACATATGCACTAATATTTACAATGCATGAAAAGGGTATACATCTCATTAAGCACATGGGAAA
Organism: Phocoena sinus; assembly: GCF_008692025.1. NCBI lineage: Eukaryota > Metazoa > Chordata > Mammalia > Artiodactyla > Phocoenidae > Phocoena > Phocoena sinus. The sequence continues at coordinate 86,925,950 of NC_045763.1, forward strand.
AAATCCCCAAATTTCTTTGCTTTAGTGAGTTATTTCATAAAATATTTCTAATATCAATATTAGCTATTTCAACTGCTGAGGTAAAGTCACATTTGTCAATAATCAATGTATTAGAACTTCTAATCCAAAGCAAACTCTGAAGGACCTTTTCAGAGTTTAAAATTTGATGTTTTTTCACAATAATATATTTAAAGCTTAAAAATTAAAAAGTTTTTCTCTTAAATGTTCTTTTTGCTCATTGTTCATACTTTCCAGCTTGCTCACGATTGCACAGATGTGATATAAATGCTGTTTTTAAGAAACAGCAATGAAGTGTTTGTTTTGTAATTCTTCTCTCCCATATCCCACATATAATTACATGATCTTTGAAACATTCCAAACAAATAAAAGTAGCCTTTCAAAATAAAGTAATTTTATGGCTGGAATTTGTAGTCCTCTATATTAAAGGTAGATTATACATATTCCCTAGTATATAAGATTTGCCAATTTGAAAGTTTATTTAAAAACTAAATTTATAAGCATACACATGTCTTAGGAATTATTGTATAAAAGTATACACAATTAAGAGTTGGGAAAAAGGCATAAGACTGAAATTTTGGGTCATCAAATGTTTTGTTTTGATAATTACTATATATTTTCAAAGAGCATTATAAAAACTATAGCACTGATTATTTTAATTACTTAGAATATGGCAGAGAACAGCCTCCATAATAATTTGATTTAAAAAAACCAAATTCCTGTTTAGACCTTTTCAATTATTTACAACTACCTCCAATTGTTCTATCAGTTAATGAAGGAATAGTGAGGTGTCCTTACCTCCCCCACCACACAAGTCATCACAGTAGAATACCATAAAAGCATGTGATGAGGATTTTAGTCTCAGATGCAGCCCATGTCCCCACATGTCTCAAATTCTTCTAATGCATTTTCAAATGCATGATCATGAATGCCTATTCAGTGAAAAAGTTTACCATATGCTACATTTTTCAACAACCAAGAACAAAGAATAAATGGTTCCTGGCCTTGTATATGGAACAAAAAGCATAAAAGCAAAACAAAAACCTCTTACATTTTTACTAAATAAAGGAATGAATGCAGAATTGTAAAGACTGAGTGGAAGCTTCTTTGGGCACCATGCTGTTCTTTTCTTGAGACAAAAGTGTTCAATGAGAGACAGATAGGAAGGAAAGGAGGTACAAATGTAGACCTCATGTGTCACTCAATCCATCTTTTGCTTAGTAAAAACTGTTTGCTACAGTATAATATTCAATGCTTCCTTCAGTATACTTTAAGTAACATGAATTTTTATTATTTCTTTAGGAAGAATTCACAATATAGTAAGTAGGAAGTTACTGTCAAGAGTTTTTTTTTTTCCTTTCCCCCTTCAAGATACTCTTGGGTATGCCTCTTGAATCAGGCTAAGCAATCCCTTTCCTCTTTTAGTATGTTCTAATGACTTGGAGTATTATTTCTCAGTAGATATTAATCAGTCAAGCCAGAGATATTTACTGCATTGGCTAAATGTATAATATATTCCCCCAAATTATTTATGTAAATAATATATACATATGTATGCTTAGAAATCATATATATATATTATATGCATACATATACACATACATTTCCCCTTAATCAACCACCCCAATAACTCTACAATGATCCAGCCACCTATGAGCTTGAATTACTCAGCCAAACACACACACACACACACACACAAATTCTATAAATTGAAAGGAAAAATACTTAACCTTAAATTTTTGTCCTATCTAGGCAAAGTCCTTCTTATTGAATTGTGACTTATTACAATTAGTCTTTTTATCAACTGGTTACCAGCCTTGGTTGAGTGCACAAGGAATTTCTGGTAGAGGACTCATTGTATCAAAATACCTTAACCAATAAGCTATAGGTTCTGAGAACCTCATTATATGGGATATTATCTCTATCATATACTTTGGTCTTAAGAACTGACAGAAAAAATTCACTCAAAGCAAATTAGTGGCTACATTTCATGTATTAAAGGACATGTATAGTTCTGGTCTGGTGTCAGTTTCATGGTGTCATTTTACTGATGTGCATCAGAAGGGACCCATGGCGGAAAATTAACTTGGGCTTTTTAACTGGTAGAGCAAGATGCTCATCTTCTAAAAATACTTATGCCTTAATGGTGTTTTTTTTCTCATATAGAATTACTCTGCCCCACTCCATTTCTTACTGTCTTCTTATTTATCTGCAGAAGAGCTATCACTCCACTGAATATGCTGTAGCTATAAAATTGCTAAGATTCAAGTCTCTCTAGGTGCAAAGTATTTTAGTGCACAACCTGTATCTTACTATGCATGCTAACAGCAAGCAGTATTGAAGCATTTTTATTGCCTGACTTGACCTTTGGTCTGGTTTAAAGTGTCAGCTTCTTCCTCTGTTCATTTCATCTTGAATAAATTTGTCAATGAATATATTTTTTAACATCTTTATTGGAGTATAATTGCTGTACATTGTTGTGTTAGTTGCTGCTGTATAACAAAGTGAAGCAGCTATATGTATACATACATCCCCATATCCCCTCCCTCCTGTGTCTCTCCCACACTCCCTATCCCACCCCTCTAGGTGGTCACAGAGCACAAGCTGATCTCCGTGCTATGCAGCTACTTCCCACTGGCTATCTAATTTACATTTGGTAGTGTATATATGTCCATGCCACTCTCTCACTTTGCCCCAGCTTACCCTTCCCCCTCCCCGTGTCCTCAAGTCTATTCTCTACGTCTGCATCTTTATTCCTGTCCTGCCCCTAGGTTCTTCAGAACACTTTTTTTTTTTTTAGATTCCATATACATGTGTTAGCATACGGTATTTGTTTTCTCTTTCTGACTTACATCACTCTCTATGACATAAATCACAGCAAGATCTTTTATGACCCACCTCCTAGAGAAATGGAAATAAAAACAAAAATTAAAAATGGGACGTAATGAAACTTAAAAGCTTTTGCACAGCAAAGGAAACCATAAGCAAGACGAAAAGACAACCCTTAGAATGGGAGACAATATTTGCAACGGAAGTAACTGACAAAGGATTAATCTACAAAATATACAAGCAGCTCATGTAGATTTCTAGTAGATTTCTGGTAGCATCTTCAGGATTCTCTATGTATAGTATCATGTCATCTGCAAACAGTGATAGTTTTACTTCTTCTTTTCTGATTTGGATTCCTTTTATTTCTTTTTCTTCTCTGATTGCTGTGGCTGACTTCCAAAACTATGTTGAATAATAGTGGTGACAGTGGGCAACCTTGTCTTGTTCCTGATCTTAGTGGAAATGTTTTCAGTTTTCACCATTGAGAATGATGCTGGCTGTGGGTTTGTCTTATATGTCCTTTATTATGTCGAGGTAAGTTCCTTGTATACCTACTTTCTGGAGGGATTTCATCAAATATCGGTGTTAAATTTTATCGAAAGCTTTTTCTGCATCTATTGAGATGATCATATGTTTTTTCTCCTTCAATTTGTTAATATGGTGTATCACATTGATTGATTTACATATGTTGAAGAATCCTTGAATTCCTCATATAAACTCCACTTGATCTCGGTGTATGATCCTTTTAATGTGCTGTTGGATTCTGTTTCCTGGTATTTTGTTGAGGATTTTTGCATCTATGTTCATCAGTGATATTGGCCTGTAGTTTTCTTTCTTTGTGACATCTTTGTCTGGTTTTGGTATCAGGGTGATGGTGGCCTCGTAGAATGAGTTTGGGAGTGTTCCTCCCTCTGCTATATTTTGGAAGAGTTTGAGAAGGATAGGTGTTAGCTCTTCTCTAAAGGTTTGATAGAATTCGCCTGTGAAGCCATCTGATCCTGGGTTTTTGTTTGTTGGAAGATTTTTAATCACAGTTTCAATTTCAGTGCTTGTGATTAGTCTGTGTATATTTTCGATTTCTTTCTGGTTCAGTCTCAGAACGTTGTGCTTTTCAAAGAATTTGTTCATTTCTTCCAGGTTGTCCATTTTATTGGCATATAGTTGCTTGTAGTAATCTCTCATGATCCTTTGTATTTCCGCAGTGTCAGTTGCTACTTCTCCTTTTTCACTTATAATTCTATTGATTTGTGTCTTCTAGCTTTTTTTCTTGATGAGTCTGGCTAATGGTTTATCAATTTTGTTTATATTCTCAAAGAACCAGCTTTTAACTTTATTGATCTCTGCTATCATTTCCTTCATTTCTTTTTAATTGATTTCTGATCTGATCTTTATGATTTCTTTCCTTCTGCTAACTTTGGTGATTTTTTGCTATTGTTTCTCTAATTGCTCTAGGTGTAAGCTTAGGTTGTTTATTTGAGATGTTTCTTGTTTCTTGAGGTAGGATTGTATTGCTATAAACTTCCCTCTTAGAACAGCTTTTGCTACATCCCATAGGTTTTGGGTCGTCGTTTTTTCATTGTCATTTGTTTCTAGGTAGTTTTTGATTTCTTCAGTGATCTCTTGGTTCTTTAGTAGTGTATTGTTTAGCATCCAATGTGTTTGTATTTTTTACAGATTTTTTCATGTAACTGATATCTAGTCTCATAGCATTGTGGTCAGAAAAGATACTTGATATGATCTCAATTTTCTTAAATTTACCAAGGCTTGATTTGTGACCCAAGATATGATCTATCCTGGAGAATGTTCCATCAGCATTTGAGAAGAAAGCGTATTCTGTTCTTTTGGATGGAGTGTCCTATAAATATCAATTAAGTCCATCTTGTTTAATGTATCATTTAAAGCTTGTGTTTCCTTATTTATTTTCATTTCGGATGACCTGTCCATTGGTGAAAGTGGAGTGTTAAAGTCCCCTACTATGACTGTGTTACTGTCCATTTCCCCTTTTATGGCTGTTAGCATTTGCCTTATGTATTGAGGTGCATCTATGTTGGGTGCATAAATATTTACAATTGTTATATCGTCTTCTTGGATTGATCCCTTGATCATTATGTAGTGTCCTTCCTTGTCTCTTTCAGTAGTCTTTATTTTAAAGTCTATTTTGTCTGATATGAGAATTGCTACTCCAGCTTTCTTTTGATTTCTATTTGTATGGAATATCTTTTTCCATCCCCTCACTTTCAGTCTGTATGTGTCCCTAGGTCTGAAGTGAGTCTCTAGTAGACAGCATATATATGGGTCTTGTTTTTGTATCCATTAAGCCAGTCTATGTATTTTGGTTGGAGCATTTGATCCATTTACATTTATGGTAGTTATCGATATGTATGTTCCTATTACCATTTTCTCAATTGTTTGCAGTTTGTTATTGTAGGTCTTTTCTTTCTCTTGTGTTTTCTGCTTAGAAAAGTTCCTTTAGCATTTGTTGTAAAGCTGGCTTGGTTGTGCTGAATTCTCTTAGCTTCTGCTTGTCTGTAAAGGTTTTAATTTCTCCATTGAATCTAAATGACATCCTTTCTGGGTAGAGTAATCTTGGTTGTAGGTTTTTCCCTTTCATCACCTTAAATAGGTCCTGCCACTCCCTTCTGGCTTGCAGAGTTTCTGCTGAAAAATTAGCTTATGGGGATGCCCTTGTATGTTATTTGTTGCCTTTCCCTTGCTGCTTTTAATATTTTTTCTTTGTATTTAATTTTTGATAGTTTGATTAATATGTGTCTTGGCATGTTTGTCTTTGGATTTATCCTGTATGGTACTCTCTGTGCTTCCTGGACTTGATTAACTATTTCCTTTCCCATATTAGGGAAGTTTTCAACTATAATTTCTTCAAATATTTTCTCAGTCCCTATTTTTTTTTCTCTTCTTCTGGGACGCCTAGAATTTGAGTGTTGGTGCATTTAATGTTGTCGCAGAGGTCTCTGAGACTCTCCTCAATTCTTTTCATTCTTTTTTCTTTATTCTGCTCTGCAGTAGTTATTTCCACTATTTTATCTTCCAGGTCACTTATCCGTTCTTCTGCCGCAGTTATTCTGCCATTGATTCCTTCTAGAGGATTTTCAATTTCATTTATTGTGCTGTTCATCATTGTTTGTTTGCTCTTTAGTTCTTCTAGATCCTTGTTAAATGTTTCCTGTATTTTCTCCATTCTATTTCCAAGATTTTGGATCATCTTTACTATCATTAGTCTGAACTCTTTATCAGGTAGGCTGCCTATTTCTTCGTTTGTTTGGTCTGGTGGGTTTTTACCTTGCTCCTTCATCTGCTGTGTATTTCTCTGTCTTCTCAATTTGCTTAACTTATTGTGTTTGGGGTCTCCTTTTTGTAGGCTGCAGGTTCGTATTTCCCATTGATTTTGGTTTCTGCCCCCAGTGGGTAAGATTGGTTCAGTGGGTTGTGTAGGCTTCCTGGTGAAGGGGACTGGTGCCTGTGTCTGGTGGATGAGGCTGGATCTTGTCTTTCTGTTGGGCAGGTCCACGTCTGGTGGTGTGTTTTGGGGTGTCTGTGGCCTTTTTATGATTTTAGGCAGCCTCTCTGCTAATGGGTGGGGTTGTGTTCCTGTCTTGCTAGTTGTTTGGCACAGGGCATCCAACACTGTGGCTTGCTGTTTGTAGAGTGGAGCTGGGCCTTAGCATTGAGATGGAGATCTCTGGGAGAGCTTTCACCATTTGATATTATGTGGGGCCAGGAGGTCTCTGGTGGACCTATGTCCTGAACTTGGCTCCCCCACCTCAGAATCTCAGGCCTGACACCCAGCCAGAGCACCAAGACCCTGTCAGCTACTCAGCTCAGAAGAAAAGGGAGAAAAAAGAACAAAATAAATAAAATAAAGTTATTATAATAAAATATATGTATTATTAAGAATAAAAAATAATAAAAAAAAGACCAGAGCAACCAAATCAAAAAACAAATCCACCAATGATAACAAGCACTAAAAACTATATTAAAAATATAAAACAACAACAAAAAAAGAGACAGAACCCTAGGACAAATGGTAAAAGCAAAGCTATACAGACAAAATCACACAAAGAAACATACACATACACACTCACAAAAAGAGAAAAAGGAAAAAAATATATATATATATAAATAAATAGGAACAGAGCAACCAAATCAATAAACAAATCTACCAATGATAATAAGCTCTAAATAGGAAACTAAAATAAACATAAAACTAGAAAAAAATTAGATTCAGAAAGCAAGCCTGAAGTCTACAGTTGCTCCCAAAGTCCACTGTCTCAATTTTGGGATGATTCGTTGTCTATTCAGGTATTCCACTTATGCAGGCTACATCAAGTTGATTGTGGAGATTTAATCTGCTGCTCCTGAGGCTGCTGGGAGAGATTCCCCTTTCTCTTCTTTGTTCTCACAGCTCCCAGGGTTCAGCTTTGGTTTTGGCCCTGCCTCTGCATGTAGGTCGCCCTCTGGCGTCTGTTCTTCAACCAGACAGGAGGGGGTTAAAGGAGCAGCTGATTAGGGGGCTCTGGCTCACTCAGGCCATGGGTGGGAGGGGTATGGAATGCAGGGTGAGCCTGCGGAGGCAGAGGCCAGTGTAACGTTGGAACAGCCTGAGGTGTGCCATGTGTTCTCCTGGGGAAGTTGTCCCTGGATCATTGGACCCGGGCAGTGGTGGGCTGCACAGGATCCCAGGAGAGGAGGTGTGGATAGTGACCTGTGCTTGCACACAGGCTTCTTGGTGGCTGCAGCAGCAGCCTTAGTGTTCCATGCCCATCTCTGGTGTCCGGGTTGGTAGCCACGGCTCCCACCTGTCTCTGGAGGTTGTTTAGGTGGTGCTCTGAATCCCCTCTCCTCGCACACCTGAAAACAATGGTCTCTTGCCTCTTAGGCAGGTCCAGACCTTTTCCCAGATTCCCTCCCGGCTAGCTGTGGCGCACTAGCCCCCTTCAGGCTGTGTTCACGCAGCCGACCCCAGTCCTCTCCCTGGGATCTGACCTCCGAAGCCTGAGCCTCATCTTCCAGCTCCCATTCACCTCAGTGGGTGATCAGAAAAGCCTCTCAGGCTGGTGAGTGCTGGTCAGCACTGATCCTCTGTGCGGGAATCTCTCAGCTTTGCCCTCTGCACTCCTGTGGCTGTGCTTTCCTCTGTGGCTCTGAAGCTTCCTTCCAGCCCATCCCTCGTCTCCGCCAGTGAAGGGGCTTCCTAGTGTGTGGAAACTTTTCCTCCTTCACAGCCCCCTCCCAGAGGTGCAGGTCCCATCCCTATTCTTTTGTATCTGCTTTTCCTTTTGCCCTACCCAGGTACGTGGGGAGTTTCTTGCCTTTTGGGAAGTCTGAGGTCTTCTGCCAGCATTCAGTAGGCGTTCTGTAGGTGTTATTACACATGCAAATGCATTTCTGATGTATTTGTGGGGAGGAAGGTGATCTCCATGTCTTACTCCTCCTCCATCTTGAAGGTTCCTTATAGCTTTGAAAGGATTTCAAACTGTGTCATTCCATCTACCTATAAGGTCTAAATTCACATGAATTAGACTCTCACTCATTAGACTGTCACTCTCACTCATCACTCATGTAATGTGGTACAGAAACGTCTTGTCAATGGTTCATGTAGAGCTATAATTTGGAATATGTTAAAGAAATGTATCTAGTGACTGTTCATGGTGCTAGATCCTTCCAGAATCATTGACTGAGTAAATACTTAACTCTCTGATTTGCCATATCCATAAGTATTAAATTTTGGACCTCCCTCATTTAACTTTAAAGACACTATTTTGTTTTAGCTTCTAGCTATACAGCAACATTTTCCCATCAGAAATGGATCCTAGAATACTTTGAAGCAACTGGCATAGAACTTATCTCAACGTATGTCTTGTGGTAATTAGCAGTTGCCAAAACGTCACATTATTCTTGGTGAAATAGAAAAACTTCTATCTGGAAATCTTTAGAGGTCCATGACCTCTAAAGCTATTTGCAAACCCAACACAAATTTAAACAAATGTTAAAGTGTTGCTCCATTCATTACTCGGATGGAATTAATCCAGACCTTCTGGGATATCCTTAACTGAGAGGTGGTCACTGAATCCTTCTTATTGACTCATATTTTCCTACCATTTGTTCTCAACATTCAACCTCTAATATAATATAGCCACTAAAGATTAATTAATTAATTTTAAATTTTCTAAGGTGTGTTCAGAAAAATCTTTGACTCCTGTCTCCCCTGCTTGTTAGCTGTTTGATCACTGACAGGAAACATACTTCCCTAAACTCTACAAGGGAGGTCACATGATATAGTGAAAAGAGCTTGGACTTCCACATTTATTAGCTGTAGAGCTTAGGTAAATTTCATAGTTCCTTGGGTAAGTCAGTAATTTCTGTGAGATTCAACTTCCTTATCTGTAACATGGGGTTAATAATAGCTGCCTTAGTGAATTCTTGAGCTACTGTTTAAAAAGCATTTCTATTTATTTGTCTATTTCTATACCCATCTCTGTCGCTTTCTCTAATCCTATCTCCATCTCTACTTCTACACCTGTATTTCTAAATGATAAACACAAAACACCCCAAAAGTATTAGCTAGCTCCTTTGACTCTATAATTATCTAAAATTAGCACATATTTCTTATATACAAATATTAAATCCAATATGTAAATTTCAATTTCAACAAATAACATATTACAATACATGCCTTTAAGCAGGAGAATTGCATTAACTGAATGGTTGAAGGAAGTACAGGAAATACATTTCTTTTAAACAAAACTACATATAGTAAGAAGAATATTCTTTAAATAGACATAGTCTGTTACCTGGTAAACCTGATTTTGATTTTATTTTACTGTGTGTTTTCACTTCAATTTTTTTCAACATTGAAATACAAATATGTTTCTTATTAAAAACTACCTAGAACATCAAATCCCATGCAGTAAGAGTGTTAACCATTGTAAACCCTGTCATGTCTCTGAGAAGCAAAGGAATTATCTTGTTATCAATTTAATAATGGAACATTGAAGTAAATGATGCCATCCACTGACACCAGTAACACTGTCTCTCTGGGGAAATTCATGTCTGTGAGAACTGTCAATCCAGATGGATACGGACATATTAAACATACTCCTTGCAATCCATAAATCTACCCTTTCTGGGATGCCTTAATAAAAAGATTCCTTATTTTGATAAAGACAAGCTATGCAGCATATTTTGACATTACTGATCTATAATCCTTTCATTTAAAAAAAAATTTTGTGGAAGGGGTTAGTAAATAATTTAACAAATTTTCTTCTTCCTTTGTTTGCTTTAACATAACCTGTATGTAAAATATTATTCTGAGGTTTTAGATGAATGAAGTATTAATAATTACATAGAGATGTAAAAAGCAGATATAAGGTATTGAGATTCAGCTATTCGCTTTAGCAAGCTTTCTGCAAAAAATAGTTTACCTCTGCTGTTTTGCATTAAAATTGCTTCTAGTTCTAATTCACATGTATATAAGATGATTCTTTATATTAAATGTGTCATACATTTTCCCATGAGAATATATGACAAGAAAAGTAAAAATCGTAAGTATAAATATATCAATCAAATATACAGTACTAGAAAAGAATGAAAATCTTCTCGGTACAAAAATACATTATAAGAAGAAGCAGAAAGCAATAAATCAGTTCAGTTGCATTGTAAAATTACTGAGATGTTTTGGTATCTTAGATTGCTGGTGCATATTAAATTGCATTAATGGACACAGGTTTTAGCCAAAACCTAGAAGTAATGACATCCTCAATGCCTAAAAACTGTGGAAGGAAGAACACATATTGATAAGGGGAAAAGAAGTTCAAGATGGAAGTAAGGATTCTAGAAAAGGTTCTTGAAATTTCCAACTGATTTTGAACTATTACTCCCACCGTCCCCACCCTAGACGATTATATTCCAGGGTGAAGAGAGGGCTAACTTGCCATGAGATCATTCGACGTGCTCTTGTCCAAATGCCTTGTGGGCAACCCAACTAGATATCTTAACAGGCACCAGAAACACTATGTACCCAAAACCAAACCCACCATTTCTCTCCCCAGATCTGTGTCTCCTGCTACATTCCATCTTTAGTGAATGGAGCCATCAAATACACAGTTATGTAAATGAGAACTGAGAATCATTCTACAATACTTCATTTCTTTATGCAATAAGTCCTACACTTGCTACTTGAATAGTCACTATCTCTGGCAATTCCAACTGTTACACCCTCTAAAATTTATCACCTCTTCCATGTCCACTTTGCTTGTCCAGGTTGTTCCCATTTATTATCTATGTCAGGTCCTTCTATAGACCTGGTACCTAACAGCTACATAAGATATATTATGGCTTTAATTCTCACAACAATTTTATGACATAGGCAAAAATATTCCCATTTTAAAGATTTTTTTAATTAAAAATAACATATTAAAGTTTAGATAATTGCAACAGTTTAGAAAAATGCAATATGAAGAATAAAAACCTACCTCTAACTCTATTCTCTACCTCTAGGCCCTTTTTCCACAAATGTGAACACTATTAATGTTACTTATCTATTTAAAAACATACATTTTCACACCAAAGAGATCACATTACGCACATGGTTCTGCAACTTGAACTTCAATTCCAAAATTATCTTTGATATTTATTAAATCAGCCTCTATGTATTTTTTCCAATTTTTTAAAAACCATTAAACAATACCACAAAAACTACTTTTGTACACATATGTTGAAGATTATATCCACTGAGTAAAATCTTAATGAAGAGATTTCTGGGTCAAAGGGCACATGCATTCAAAATTTTATTGCTATGGTCAAATTCTTCTGCAGAAAGTGTGTACTAATCCCACTATCAGCATATGAAAATGCCTATTTTCCCATATTCTATTATATTAATCAGAATCCTGGCAGGAAACAGATGGCACACTCAATTTGGGTAATTTGAGTAAAGATTAATAAAAGGGCTATTTACAAAGGGGTAGCCTTGTGGAGGAAAACCACAAGGAAAAGTAGAGGATAACAAAGGAGACAGTAGGGAGCCATTACCATCCCAAGACCTGAAGGCTGGTGAAGAGGGAGGGCCATCAGACAGGAGCTGAGATTTAGTGGCATTCACAACTGCCTCACAGTGACTCTTCAGGGAGGGAGCTCCCAACCTTTCCACAGTCTCTCTAGTCCTCCTGACTGAGCCCAACTGGAAGCCAGAGGACAAGGTGGCCCATTGATGCAGGTCAGCCTTCCAGATCCAGATATGGTGTGAAAGGGGAGAGTGGATCTGAACACACACTGAAGACGTCGACCGGACCTTATAATTTTCCAGAGTTGAAAGTTAAAAAGGGTTTGTGCATAATGTTGAAGCATGTGGGTATTTCTATTCTGTCATGTTGCTTTCTGAACTATTAAATACTCCTTTGCGAAGTGGTTTTGGTGTCTCTACTCTTGTTCTTTTTCCAACAAGTTTCGGTAGAGCTACTCAGGGATCTTTCCAAAATGTAAGCGGGATCATGCCATTTCTCTGCATAAAATCTCTGTAGTTCTCCACTTTTCAGGGATAAAGTTCAAACTCCTAGGCAGGAATAAATGGCTTTCATAATTGGGCCCCTGCGGTCTGGGGCCATCTCTCTAGCCATCGCGCCTGCTACCAAAAAACTGCCTGTTTGTATTCAGCTCTCAACCACTGCTGAGCCATTTGTAGTTCCCAGTTGTGAACCGTTTTCTCACACCTGTGTGTGACTATATTACTTGGTCAGCAAAGCCAGCTCCTCCTTTGTACACATGGTCAACTCCTATTCATTCTTCAAGATGCCACTCCAGAGTCCCTACCTCTGGAAGGCTCTTCCCAACCAACTCCCTTTTGGCAAAGTTAGACACTCGGTACTCTCAACCTCTATGTGATATTGTGCATTTCTCCCTTGCACACAGTTTTCTGAACCTGTTTACTTGCTTATCCTCCCCTTTAGATTGTGAACAACTTGAGAGCAGGGCTTGTTGCTTGCTCATTTTTTCATCTTCTTCTTTGGTATAGAGCAGAGACTCTGATGTCTGATGAGTGTGAGTCCTGGCGCCTTCACTAATTTGCTGTACATACTTGGTAAAGTCCTTTCATTTCTCCAAGTTCCTTAGCTTATAAAATGGACGTAATCTTAGCACCTCACTCTTATGATTGTTGTGAGAGTTAAAAGAGTTTTAAGTTCGCCAAACCTTTAGCACTATGTCTGGTATAGAAGCACTCAATAAACTGTTAGTCATTAATCTTGTTTGCTCCAGAATGTTTACGTATCATATCAAACCACCAAGGATTCCATTTCCAAGAGGTTCACAGCGACTATTTGCATGAAGAAACACTACCTTTCCCTAGAGTAATGTGAAAATGTTTGAGGCCTGACATTAAAACTCCTGAGGGCATCAAATTTAAGATTTCTGGACAAACAAAAGAAACAAGTGGTTGCTCAAATCTCTGGGTAACTAGAGAAATACAAGGGTAGACTTGTTTCGTCAGTTATTGTTCATTGTGTAATCCATAGCATACAAGAGAGTCTAACACATAATGGGGGATAATAATACTTGATGGAAGAATGTATATGTCTTAGGTTGGGGGGACACAAACTGCTTATCGATATGAACCATTGTTGTGGCCTAAAGTGCCACACAAGCCCATTGTCAGTGACTGGGAAATTATTGCAACTCCTCAGGAGGGTGGAAACACCATTCAAAAAGCATGGCAACAATGTAGGGTCTTAAAAACTGTTATCTCTGGTGGGAAATTCTTCCTCAGCTTTGAAGACCTGATGGCAGAATCAATAGGAAGAATATTTCCAAGAGCAGAAGCAGGAAGAATTTCTGTAAGAGGTGAGGTTCTAAACTAGTAAGACGTGTAAAGTACTGAGGACAGGAACAAGGAGATAGAACATAGAAGTAATGGGGATTGGAGTTCTGTGTTAATACTGAGTGCTGCTTCTGAGTCAAATGCTCCTGAAATTCTGATTCATTCTTACTCCTTGTTTTATCTTTGGGAAAAGGGAGAGAAATAGAATTCTCCTCACCATTAATTCTAAGTGGTATTATGAATAAACTAAAAAAATAAATCTGATTTTTAAATTATAATTTACAATATTAAGAAAAGTATCACTATTTGGATACAGTTTAGAAAATGCACGTTTTAAACAAATAATACATTCATTAGGGAGAGTTTTACAATTAGACGGAAGAAGGCTTTCACAATTTGATTATTTAGTCCTTATCAAGGCACCATGAAAATGACTGGATAGAGGGCAAATGACAAGGGCAAATGATATTAAATGAGGGGATTAAAGTCACATTTGCAGACTTCCTCTGATAACATGTCCACTGATGAGTAGGGATTGTGGTAGGCTGACCTAGGAGTCAGGACAAAGGCATACAGCCAAGCCTTTGTCCTTTGTTTTTTGAAATTATCTATACGTTGGTAAATCCAGACCTAGGAGACCATGAAATCAGCAAACTAAAGGCGGGGTAAAGCACAATAAACTTTTCTCATCACAGTCTAAGACATCCCACTTCTTACTTGCATGGTGTTGTTAGGTCAGTGGTGTTGCCTCAGATCCTGCAGGTCAGGAGAGAGTCTTAGCACATGACAGGGTGGTAGGATCTGGTGCTTCATTCACTGAGCACCTACTGTTTGCCAGGACTTGTGCTAGGTTCTAGGTATACAATAGTCAAGAAAACAGATGTGATATCAGCGTACATACCTCAAGATTACAGTCTAGTGAGGAACAGAAGTACTCAGAAGTACTCAAAGAACATAAAATGTTATGTTTTATGTATATGCCTACAAACTGTGATGAGTGCGGCAAGTAGGCTGTTATGGTATCCAAACAAACACATACATACATAAAATAATGGGCACTTGACACAGATAATCCTTTCAGGTAATGTCTACCCATAGAAGTGATTTGCAATTGAAAATCTGACAGATGAGTGGAATTTGGGGGGTGAAAAATGGCCAAATTCAACTAAGTGGACTATCGTGTATCAAGACCCAGATGCAGTGAGAACTAGCCATGTTTAAAAACATAAAAGAAGACTAGTATTGCTGGATGGTACCGACAGGAGGGAACGGAATAAGATGCTGTCAGGGAAGCAAATAGTAACCATAGTAAAATGTTGGTGCCAGCAAAAGAAACCATACTGTGATGATCTTACGAGGAATTAGCTGGAAAACTCTCTAGCTCTCCCATGCTGTCCATATGCCTATTTTTTTCAACCTGAGGGTGGAGTTGAACATCACTGAATTCTTGATTTCATTCAAGTCTGCAGGTAACCACACATCCATACTGTAAGTTCTTTTTCTGTCTGGTGAGTCATCTGGCCTAGGGGGAGGAGTATGATTATGGCTAAGTGGGGTAGGTGAAAGGAAAGCAGCAACTTCTTTTGTTCCTTTCCTTTCAGACCTGATTTTATCCTGAAGAAGAGAATACAAAATGACATTGCATCCCTCCTGCTGGGGAGAGTGCAGAATTGGTCATGGGCAATTGTGAGCACTGAGCTGACATAGTACCCTGGTGACCCAAATGAGTTAATGTATTGTCCAGAAGCTCTAATTTACAACCAGGAAGAATTTGGGGTATTGAGAGGCAGATTGAATAGGTCCATTTTGGCCCATTGTGATTTCAGTGACAGGTCCAGTTTGCTCTAGTCTAAACTGACTCACCAAATCATGCATTCAGACAATTAAATTACCAACCCTTTGACATACTGTAGGATTCCTGCAATGTGACACAGCCCTGTCACTTCAGGTTCCAGCTTAATGTGCCCTTTACTTTCCAGTCCTTTCCTCTTTTCAGGCACTTTGTGCTGAAAATCTTCTTTGACATTGATTTTAAAACAAGATAGGCACAGTGTCGTTTATCTTTCTATTAACCTATGAATACAAAATCTTGCCTATAATCTTGTAATAAAACCAGATATATAACCAGAAATATAGCTAGCCATCTTGATTCTAAGATTTGTACCTTTTTAATTAACCAGAACTATGTCATATCTGTTTGTCTTTTCTTGTGGAACTTTCTTGGTATATATCAATAATAACTATTACATTTATTTTTATCTACTGATGATAAAAGATAATTCCAATAAAATACATAGTCAAAGAGGATTTTAAAAAAACACTTCCAGAGTGGTTCATGAAACTAATAAAAATGATATCTGGGAAACATTTAATACTTTTTCAATCAAAATACCAGTGGGAAAGTAGTCCCTACAATAATGGGTGTTCAGTGGTTACATGGGGACACTCCAGAACTTTTGCTAGGGTGGTTTATTCAGAAACAGTCATGGGGTTGCTGGATGGAAACAAGATGGAAATGAGTCTTTCATCACACAAGTAGAAAAGACAACTGAAAGTAGAGTGGTAGTCAGAATACTATTGGCAAAGAAAACACAGACACGTGGCTCAGATAAGAACGAGAAGAAGGAGAAACACCATGTGGAAACTGACCTGCTATACTGTGAAAGAAAGATTCTTTGGCCCCCGTGGTTAAACTATATCACCAGAACTATAGAAAGGAGGAAATGAACATTGATTATGATACTATGCATCATTTATTATTTGTTATGCAAATACTTATAGTGAAATTCTCCATAACACTCATTACTGAGTTTGGGCTCAGTAATTCTTCCAGGATCCTTCTGTCACCTTCATAAGATCAATTTGAAAGAGCCTTCCTCTTCTCCAGACACTGATATTAGTATACGACCTAGTGGGCCCTTGAGTATTATATTTGAAATTCTTGTGCCCACAGTGAATAAAACCCTTTTCCAAATGCTCTTTTAGTGAAGATTAATTTTTTCTTAGATTTTTCTAAAATATAAAAACCAAGCAATTAAGAGTTCTTAGATTAGCCATTCCCAGCATCCCACATTATCTTTATTCTAATATGTTCCAAATGCATTAAGTAACCAATTCAGTTTTTCAGATTTAAAATTTTCCTTGTATTAAAAAAACATATAAATTAAAAAAAATTGAACCACGTTGATTGAATATAGATTACATAGATAACAAGTCTGTCTTAAAAATTTTAGGGCATATCGTGACTATGCTTAGGGTAGTGTATTATAAAAAACTGATAAAATTAATTTGAAATCCCTAGACGACAAATATGTATAGGTTTGGCATACATAGTTAATTCTTTTATTAAATGTATATTAAAATCAGCAGGATAATTAGATGTTAGCAAAATATTTCAACTCAAGAAAAACAAAGAAAACTATTTAGTTTCCTCTTTACAACAATACAATACAATCGATTGTTAAGCTGATATCTTTAATAAACTGATGGTTTGTACGTTTTGGTAGAACACAATTAGGCAAATCAAGATATTTCAGTATGACAGCAACAATTTCAAAGTAAAGGTAGAATTATCATATTGTCTTATTAATTATTAGGAATATTTTATTACTAAAAATAAAACTATAAAGATATCAGAAGAAAGGGGGAATTGGAGATTTCTACTCTCCTTCTATGACTACAACTTCTTGAAAACTCTAATCTCCTATCATGATCCAGTTCTTTGTTACTCCAGAGGAAAATTTAGAAAGGACATTTTATAGAAACAGATGTCTGATTAGTAAGGTTTCACACATGAGTATGCTCTTAGATTATAGATAAACTTCAATGGAGATAAAAGTATATTTGACATTTTACAAAACAGCCTTCATCCAAACATGCTATGGCTTCAGGCCAATCCTCCAACTCTGGTCAAATCCTTCTGTATTCAATTCTAAAAACATTCTTACTTGAACCTTTGGAGCATTCTTTTAATTATTCCCCTTTTCACAACTTTCATTCCTTACTTGCATTACAACTGTACACTTTTATAAATATTATATCTATTGGCTTCAGCTAACTGAAAAAGAAAACCCATGTCTTCTTTACAGCTATAAGGTAGATGCCACTATTTAGGCCATTTTGACTACTTAGGATTTTGTTTTATATGATGTTCCTGCAAATTCCTATAGCATGAGAGATTTCAGATTCAGAGCTGGCAGAAGAGCTTCATCATTTATGCAGCATTTAATATATGAATTAAGTTGTTTTGATCCTGCACTATTTCATGTTTGATCCTCAAATACGTTCCTTTAGAAAATTTCTATCAACAACCACTGACTTGCAATACTCTGAGGCAAAAGGAAAGGCATATTAGCCAAGGCTTTGCCCTTTGTTTTTTGAAGTTAATTATCTATATGTTGGTAAATCCAGTCAACATATAAGCTTTCTGATATTGGAAATCTTGAGAATTAGATAAAAATGACTTTCTCTGGTTATTATCTCAAGAGCCAACATAAACCTATTCCTATTTGTGCTTGGCCAAATGACTGACATTTTTGTGTGTCCAAAGATCTATACCTTTATCACATATAAGCTATAATACAAAACTCCTGTTTGTCTATTCTAGGAAATTACTAAGAAAACATAACCCCAATCCTTCACTCTACACTAGGTACCAAAATAATTTCACAGCTGATTTAAAACTCTTACCCTCATCTTCATGCCCCAAGTGCAATGTGACCTGTCTAGCCAGGAAACTAACAGAGCATTCTCTCCCTTCCTCTTTCTGCCGTGTGTTCCCCAGCTCCCAGCAGTGGTCTGTTCCCATAGTTAACCTCACAGACAAGATAAAGCTTTCTTGCCCAATGAAGCAAGAAGAAAAAAATTTCTCTCTGAAAATGTGCCTCCATCTCAAATTTTTTTTTCCAGGAATAGATATTAATCCTGCCCCTTTGCCCACTCAGCCAATAGTCAAAAAACCTCTGAATATAAAAATTCTCAGTAATTTTCTATGTTGCTCCCATCAAACTAGTTCATTACGTATGACTAAAATGGAGTAGGGAATAGAAGATAATATGTATTCACCTCTGGAATGATCTCTTATCTTTTCTGAGCATGAGATCCCACTGGCTTCTCTTATGTGCAATTCAAAGATGCCTAAAAAATGACTAAGTATTTATGGTTCAGTTAAAATGTAAAAGCTCTTTCTTCTGTTATTCAATATCCACTGCAACAAATACTACTGCAATGTAGGTTATATGGTACAATAAGAGTTCTCAGCCTCTGTGAGAGATCTTTTTAATCAAATCATTGTCAGACATGTAGTATCTTTAAGGCGATGATAGCATCACTCCAACTCTTTGTTTATGGATGAGACTGTGATTTGGCCGAGTCATACAGCTGCCAACAGAGCTGCAAAAGATTGTAGTTCTTGCAGACTGGGTCCAGCATTTATTCATTTATTCCCTACACTCCATGACTGTTTCCCAAACTCATCCTCCTCTCCCCACTCCCCCCACCACCACCAAGCTGCAGACTCCCTAATCTCAGTTTCAATCAGTTGCTTGAAATTATTTTGGAAAGAAAAGTAGTTCTTCAAATTCTAAACCTGGAAAGGAAAAACAATTCAAAAAGTTAATAGCCAACAAATATTTATTTGAGTGATTACCATGTGCCAGGCACTGTAGAACAAAGTTAATAAGGTGGAATCAGTAGAGGTAGAAAAGCAGCAGGTTTTGTTCACACAAGGAAGTTTCAAGAGTTTGAGCTCATTACTTAAAATAACAAGGGGATCATGTGATAGGAGACAGTTAAGACAGACAACCAATCAACCAGCCAAGGAGCTACAACAAAAACTAAAAGCTAAACAACAACAAAATCTACCTGAGGTCCTTAAAAAACACTTGATAACATCACTTACACAAATAAGTGATTCATATAATTTGAAAATGAACATGTTCAAAATGCATCAAGTCCTTAAGTTTTTCTGAGTGTGTTTAGATGTTTCTAAGTCTGTTTATGTGAGTACCAGTAAGAAAGGTTTCTTTTCAAAGTGCTCATATGGTTATGATTAAATTACAATATTAATTTGGATTGAGAAAATGGTTTACTTTGCTAAACAGAATATTTGGTAAATAGAGTATTAAAATTTTAAAACATTTAGAAAATTTTACCAGGATGCAAATGACATCAAAATATCAGTTCAGGAAAACTTAGTAAAATAGTGAGCATTTTTAGAAGTGGACATTAGACATAAATTTGGATTTTGGTAGAATTAATACAAACTATTATGCCACCTTTGTAACTATACAGAGAAATGTTAAATGTTTAGCTCAGACTATTAATGGTATAATATGATACAGATCTTGGTAAATTTGAGTTAATGTGGACTACAATTTGTGCTATGTACGTGACTGTAAAGATTGGTATGTTTTATAACTTGTTTTACTTCACATAATTTGATTTTATATTTCACTTAACTTGTATCATTTTTAAATTTCAGTAAATCAATAATATATTGGTGAAAATATTTTATATAAGAAATAAATTCAGCATAACTTTGTCTGCCTTAAACCTAAATACAAAGAAATATCTGTCATTGTGGTCTGCAATTTCTTCCTTTTTCTTTTTTTTTTTTTTTTCTTGTCTTTCCTTTTCCTTCTTTTTTGTTTTGTTTTGCTTTGCTTTCTGGTCAGGAGGTATGATTAAGTAGATATTGTTATAGGTAAGTGTTGCATATTGGTGAGACTGAAAGCTTTGAAGTTCAATTCCTGGCTTTGCTACATTCTAGCACTTTTATCTTAGGTAATTTACTTATTTTTTTAGGATTAGTAAGCACATTTGTAAAGTGAGGAAGATACTTTCTGTTTAAAATTGTGATGTGCATTAGTGATAAAGTAGGTATTACTCAGCATAGCAACTGGCACAATAATGGGCAATTATTACTAATTAATTTAGTCAGCATTAATTACCATACCCTAATAGATACTGACAACATATAAGTCTAAAAGATGTGCACCTGGGTTTTAATAATATTCTCTTGGGTGTGTTTTATTTGGGGGTGGGGGGAAGGGAAGGTTAGCAATAACCAAAAAACATGTATTTAGGGAAAGAGGCATGAGGTGCTTAAGAAATGTGGACAAACTGAACACCATTTTGCATGACTTGGGTACCAATATCTCTAAACTTCATTTTTCTCCTTAGTAAACAGATTGAGCCAGATGATGCTTGCTAATTAGTGATTCAAAGATTCTGGCATTCAAGGACCCTGTGACTTAACAATTCAGTTACATTTATTGAGAATGATAAAGAATGGCAACTCCATTTTTTTTCTACCATCATCAGATTTCTAAGATTAGAAGGCTGTTTCAGTGATGATTGGAAGTAAATCTTAATATAAATCAGAACATCACAGGAGATGCATAGAAGTTCCTTAGTTAGAACTATGAGAAAGGAATATTACCCTTGGAAAATTCAAGTGTGTGATTTGATATAGCCTATCTAATCAATCACTGATCGACTTAGACAGATTTGGTCACCTGTTTGTTAGACTCGGCCAACATGGCCTAGGGGACATGGATTTTTAAATAAGAATAATAATTTAAACTAAGTATTTTGACAGTTGCCTTTTCTTTAAAAACAAACAAACAAGCAAACAAACAAAAAAACCTTTCATGGCATGAGTCCTTTAATTATATGGCTGATTTTCTATAAATTATTGAAAAATTTAAGAAATTCCCACTTCCACATGAAATTAAATAACATATCATGATGTATATGACAGAGAAGCAATTGAACTTGGCTGGGCATGGGTCTTGGCCCTAGGAATACCAAGAGACCACTATCTGGAGGGAAGAACAGAGACTACATGCAAATAATTACAAGATAAGAGTTATATATGCATTTTTAGAAGTACGATTACCCTTCTCCCATATCTAGTTCCTCTTATAAAAATTCTGGTTTACATCTGTACACCTCTCTGTATCTGTAAAATGTGCCTATGTGAATCAATTCTTTTGAGAATATAGAAGTGGAGCCTAGAGCCTGGGGGTTAGAAAGAATAAAGAAAGAGAAATAGTACATAGCAAAACAGGCTTAGGAGTTTTTGTCAGACAATCTTTGGCAAGACACTATAAAATAGGGCCTGCCTAGAACTAACCCTTAGAAAAATTCATTTATTCATTTTTCTTGAGATATATTAATTGAGTCCCACTATGCACAAGCTACTGTTCTAGAAGGTCGAGATTCAGGAACAAATTAGGAAAAATAAAAAAGGTCCTTACCCTTATGAAAATCGCACTCTAGAGAAGAAATAAGTTTTGTGAGAAAAGGGGCAAATATATTATTAAATAGATACTGAAATACTGAAATATACTGTCTAGTTGAATATTATATTCTAAAATAGTTTCTGATACTTAGTATATATTCAATAAATATTGGTAGAATAAAAAAAGGGAACAATTTTGATAGCAATGAGTACTATAGGAGTTTGTGATAGGGGACTGCTCTCCACATGACAGTCAAGGAAAGCCACTATAAGATGGTATTATTCGAATAGATAACTTGTGCTAGAATCTCTCATTTCTTTATAAGATTCAATTACATGAATGTTAGAGGATTTGATATTGTCCCACAGATCTCAGACACTATGACATATTTCTTCTTTGTTTTCTCAGTTTGGGTAATTTCTTTTACTCTGTCTTCAACTTCACTGATTCTTCTCTCTGCTATATCCGGTCTCCCTCAAGCCTATACTATGAATTCTTCATTTCTGAAATAGTATCCTTTATATATTTCTATTTGGATCTTTTTAATATTTTACAACCCTCTGATAAAATTCTACCATCTTTTCATGAATGTTTTTCCACTAGACCTTTTTTTTTTCACATTTATCATGTTAATTCTAGAGTCTTTATCTGATAATTCCAATTCTATCTCTGGATATGCTTCTACAAACAACTTGCAAGAAAACTCTCTTGACCTGGGTCACATTTTTTTTTTTTCCTCAAACCTTATAACTTTTCATTGTATGTCTGATAGTTTGTGTAAAAGAAAAGTAGAGACTTAAATAAATAAAAATTATCTCAGAAAAGGGTGTACCCCTCCTTATGAGGCTGCTAATGTAGGAGACTGAGTTGATCAAATCTGTAGTTAAGCTGAGTCTGGGCTTTGTGTTGATTTTACTAGATCTAGTTCTCCACTGGCTTCAAATGTTTGAGTGTTGAAATTTCTCTTCAGTAGGACTTGGAAACTGAGCCCCAGAAAGACTCCAGTCTCTTTATTATGATTAGTCCAGCCACCAACTTTCCAAATCATGGAATGTCTCTTGCTGCCTTAGACCAGCTGCTAGCTTTTTGTGTTGCCAGGGAGTTCTTTTTGCTCTCTACTTCCACATTGGCCTTCTGTGCTTCAGAACATCTTTCTGCTGAGCATGCCTTCCTCAAGCCTTCAAAAGGGCTACAACTGGTGAAGGCTTAGAATGCCTCGGAGAATTTCTCTCAGGGCTCTTTCCCCACCCCATTGGTGGGGAAAGAGGCTTCAGTAGGCCTCTGCCTTGTAACTGGAGAAGGTCCTGATTCCCTTCAGGATGATCTCTCTGAGCTCTGCTGCCTCAGCCCCACATCTGGTAGGCAGCTCAATGAAATAACAAGGGAAAGAGTTGGTTGCTAATGGCTGACAAGTTCTCTGCCTGGGCTCCTTGAGGTTCTCACGCATCATACCACTCCAAACACATCCATTAAACATTCTTTAAATCTTTACTGGTTTCTCTGTTGTGATTTCCTTCCCTTCCCACCATTCTTCCAGGGAGCAAAACAGTCAAGAGTCTCTTCTCTCCCAAAAAGAGCTTATCACTTTCTGGAATTTATTTCTTTTGGGTTAATCTGCATGGGTTTAAAAAAAATATTCCAATTTTGCTGATTATCTGACTTGCTCTGTTTTTTAGGATGGGAGTGTAATCTCTTCTGGCTTTCTATCTCCTAACTAGAAGCAGAAGTCCTGCCTGAAATTCAAAGACACAATCTAATCATATTGTATCTATCCTAGCTGAGTTTGAACTGAGAAGGTCTTGGAAGGTGTTAAGCAGAAATAAGGCAAAACCTCTGAGTCGTAAAACATGATACAAAAACTTATTGAATAGTAAGTAGGAAAGTATGTTAAATGTAAAGTATTTGAGGTGTAATTACAGTCTGGGTAACAACAAAAATTATTGTTATATGTCATTTTCACATTGATTTCTAACCTGTTTTCTAATAATTCATCTAAAAACTTATTGCATACATAAGTTTTCCAGTCTATAAATATGTTCATTTTCTATATAGACACCTCCCCCCCAACCTTGCAACCCAAGAGCCATAACTAAATTTACAATTTAAACTAAATCAACCACAAAACAGTTACTGACCATTTTAATATTGGGGATTTTAAAGGACACATTATGAAAAAATTAAAATGCAAAAAGAAGCACAAAGTTAAATTATTTATTATGGAAAGATTAGTTAATCTAGTTACTTCTCTAAATTTTTCATGAATAAAATATTACACAAAATTTCCTTTTGGGTGATCAGTATATAGATCAGAAACTCCCCAAAGAAGCTATATTAATAGTTAACTCATTCTTTATTAATACTCTAGGCATTTTAACAACATGCAAAGTGAAGTATCTACCTCAAAAATGACTTTAATAAGCTATTTCTTTGCTTCATATACATAATGGATAATTAGCTTAGGAAAAATCTCAAAGGGAGAAAAAATAGCCAACTGTGAAATTCACAAATACTTTCCTTGGACTGGGTACAAATGCTATTCAGGCCAATACCAGGGATGCATAAATTCTCTCTATCTTATTTACAATCCAGTCTTGATTAGTTAGGAGCTCATTTTCCAGTTTGTGAATTATCTAGGTCTTTGCTTCTTCTCTTCCCTCTGGCTGATTACCTTTCCCATTTCTCTGCTCTTTAGCACCTCCACCAGAAGGGGAGGAAAATCCAGGTGAAAAGAAAAAGTGAATCATACATGGACATTTTTAAGTATTCTGAAGCTTGACTTTAAAAAATATTTTTTTTTCTATTGTGAGTGTTTGTACATCAGACCTCTGTCATCAATTTGAAATTTTACCACTAATAGTCTGAGAAATATCCTTGGGAAATTACCTTCATCTGGATATCAGATTCTAATACAAAATGGGGATGATATTCATGTATTCCTTACAAGGTTATTTAAATTCATAAAATCTCTTTGTCAAATTCTTGCTTCTTTTCCTTCTGTTAAGATTCAGGGCTTGCCTTGGGAAATGGCTCCTTGCCAAAAAATGTGTTTTTTTTTTTCTTCCTTCCTTCTTTTTTTAAAATCTCTCTTCTCTTAACACGGTTATGAAATGCACTCTTGGTAGAAAAGTAGAAGCTACTGGCAAAAATATCATATCTTTACTGTTGTATTTCATTCATAGTTCCATAATTCTTCTCTATCTGTTATTAAAAAGATAATCACAAGCTACCTGTATTAATGGACCTCATTTTAATGTATATTTTCATGACTTTGATTCTTAAAATGAAGACACATCCCATAGAGTGAAATTTTAAGTAAATTAGAGGGTTCATTTTACACGTTTGTTCTATTAAAGTTTGCCTCATTTGTGATATTTTAAGGATGAAGTACTAAATTTGCCTAGTGATTAAATTAGAAGTCCAGTGCCTCCGTGACCATTCTCCTTTTAGATTGTTTACAATTAATTAGTTCATATTTGTGCATCACAGATATAGTTTTAAATTCTGATTAAATTGAATCAATTACCCAAGCATAAATAAGGGTTGAAATAGAAAGACAGTTATTAAAGAGCAGTCTATAGACCTTTAAAATAGTACTAAGTATTTATTTTTTTTGAAAACTGTCTTAAAGAATAAAGAGAATAATTTTAAGTAAATACCTTAGAAGACCTAAGGGGAAAAATATGAAATTTGCTCCTTGTGAAAAATAAATCTCTGGAATATTCCCTGTACGGTACAGTGTAAAATAATAAAATGCCCAGTGGCAAAAAAAAAAAAAAAAAAAAAAAAAGTAAAATAGAATAAGTAGTTTGTAACAAAGTTAATGCAACACACATAACTATAGCATCTTATGTTAAATAACAGCCTCTATTTAACAATCTCCAACTTTTAGCCTCTCATAAAATGTTGGTGATTTAAAAAAAAATAAATTAAATGGGCCCTTCAAGATTAAAAAAAAAAAAAAGATACAGTTAGGGACCTGAGGGGTCCCTGAGGGGCAGTAAGAGGTTTTACTTTATCCTTTCTTTCTCCTAGTTTTCCTAATACTTTAAGAGAAGAATGCATTAGAGCTAATTTCTCCACAAAAACAGAACACTGACTGATGTGAAATATTACCAAATTGATATTAAGTAAATGAGTCCACTGAGCAAACCTCTTCAGCGGTTTGAGTATGGGCTTTGTTTTTAGTTTATGACATGGTCTGGTTATGTAGCAAACATATATAATTGATAAATTGTATCCATTGCCTCTCTCATGAGCTAGTATATAACCATGAAAGAGTCTAAATTCAATGCAACATCGCCATCCCCAGGGTCTCTTTCAACATGGTTCAGTGTGTTGGATGCTATACTTCCAAACTGAGGAGACAATATTGTTACCCAAAAGGCAGCCTGACAAATTACACAGTGGAGGAGAATTTGAGAAAAAGTATGTTGCAGGCAGTTAATGCTTGTATATATAAAGTGACTAAAAGCTTTGAAGGATTTTCTTAAGATTTTTCCTTTACTGAATGAGATAAAGCCCTAGCATTTTAATCTCCCACAAAGCAGAAGCTTAAAAAAAACCCCAACATTTCTTTTCTTTCTTAACACTGCATAACATCATTTTTAACCTCACGTTAATTCCCGTGTCTCCATATCAAAGTGAATACAATCAAAACACTAGAAAATTTCACGGAAGGTAATAATTGACTGGTGGCTTGGGCAATGGGTAGGGATTGAACAGCCAGGTGACAGCAGTTTAGCCATTTAATCCAATCTGGGATTAATTCCCAGGGCACATCCCATGAAAAGTGCTTTTATAATTTTAAATGTAACCTATTGAATATGTTAAAACAGATTTATTGAAATATAATTCTGTATATACTATAAATTATATAAAGTATAACATATAATAATTGCACGTATTTAAAGCTTACAATTTTATATACTTTGAAATTATCATCACAATAAAGATAATGAATATGTCTATCATGCCCCCAAATTTCCTTGCGATGCTTTATAATCCCTCCCTCCAACTCCTCCCCTGTCTATGAGGCAACCATTAATCTATTTTACATCCCTATAGATTAGTTAACAGTTTCTACAGTTTTATCATAAAATATGTATTTTTTGAGGGGGAGAGGGGCTGGCTTTTTTTTTCTCAGCATAATTTTTGAGATTAATCCATGTTGTATGTATCAAATAGTTCATTCTTCTTACTACTAAGTAGTATTTTATTGTATACATACACCATAATTTGTTGATCTATTCAGCTGGACATTTGAATCATTCACAGTTTTTTGCTATTACAAATAAAGCTGCTGTGAACTGTCCTGTACAAGTCTTTGTACGGACATATGTTTTGGTTTTTCTTGGGTAAATAGCCAAAAGTGGATTATCTGGGTCATATGGTAGGTGTATGTTTAACTTTTTAAGAAACTACCAAACTATTTTCAAAAGTGGTTTCACCACTAGCAATGTATGAGAGCTCTTGTAGTTCCATATCCTTGCTAACATTTGATATGATCAGTCTTTCAAATTTTAGACATTCTAATAGATGTATATCTCACTGTGGCTTTAATTTGGATTTCTATAATGACTAATGATGTTGAGCACCTTTTCTTGTGCTAATTTGTCATTCATGATCTTCTTTGGTGAAGTGTCTCTTTACAAGTTTTGCTCAAAGTGGGAAGGGTTGTTTGCTTTCTTATTACTGGGTTTTGAAAGTCCTTTAAACAATTTCGATATAAGTCCTTTACCAGATACATGATTTGCAAATATTTTTCTTAGTCTGTAGTTTGTATTTTCATTTTCTTAGCAACAGGTTTGAAGACAGAAGTTTTAATTTGGAAGAAATCACATCTATCATCTTTTTCTTTCAAAGACTATACTTTCGGTATGCATCTAAGAAATATTCAGTATTTCTCTAACCTAAGATAACAGAGTCTTTCTCCCTTTTTTTTTAAAGGAGTTTTAGAGTTTTAGGTTTGTCATTTGGGTCTATGAATATTTTGAGTTAATTTTTATATGTCATGTCAGACATGAGTCATTTATTTTATTTTTATTTTTTGCACATGGATACCCAATTTTACCAGCATCATGTGTTGAAAAGACTAAATGCTGTCCACTGAATTTCCTTTCAGCATCTTTGTCAAAAATCATTTGTTCATATAAATAATTTGTAGGTTGTTTTCTGGACTTGTTATTCTGCTCCATTAATCTATTTGTCTATCTATCTTTACGCCAATACCACACTATCCTAATTACTGTAGTTTTAAAATAAGTCTTGAAATCGGAAAGTTTTAGATTTCCAATTTGGTTCTTTTTTAATTATTTTGGCTACTGTAAGTTCTTTATACTTCCATATGAATTTCAGAATCAACTTGTTAAATTCTGCAAAAAAAATCATGCTAATATTTTTATTGTAATTTCATTTTACCTTTAAATCAATGAGGTTACTTGACATCTTAACAATAGTGACTCTTCTGATCAGTGAACATGATATAGCCTCCCATTTACTTAATTCTTTAATTTCTATCGTAATATATTGTAGTTTTCAGTGTTCACATCTTTCACCTTATGTCAAATTTATCCCTATTTCATTTTTTTGCTATACTGATATATTGATAAGATATACTTATTTCAGTTTCCAATTGTTAATTGCTAGTATATAAAAAGTACAAATGATTTTTAAAAGTTGATCTTGTATCTTCAATCTTGCTAAACTCATTTATTATTTAAAGTTGTATTTTGGTAGGCCAAGGCTAGGTTGAGTCGTTAGGCATTTGCCTGGAGTGCAGAATTTAACGGAGTGCAAGAAAAGTTAGTAATAAAGATAAACAGTATTTTAATGCAACTCTTTAAAAAATCAAATCTGAAAACAGTAACTTGTAACCTAGCTGCCTGCTTTTGTAAATAAAGTGGTTTTTATTGGTATATTCAGTCAGATTTTCTACATAAATAATCATGTCATCTGTGAATAAAGGTAGTTTTACTTCTTCCTTTGCAATGTGCATATCTTTTATTTGTCTTCTCTTATTAAACAGTACAGGAACTCTAGCACAATGTATACTAGAAATGGCAAAAGCAAATATCATTATTTTATTTCCCTTAGGAAGAAAGTATTCAGTCTTTTACCATTAACTAGGATGTTAGCTCTAGGGATTTTTTTAAAATGCATTTTAGAGGGCTAAGAAATTACTCTTATATTCTTAGTTTGCTGAAATTACTTAAAAGTTAGGAAAGGATTTTTGAATTTCTTCAAATGTTTTTTCCTGTTTGTGTTGTTGTTATTATTTAGTTTGCAACTTATGTGAATTATATTATTATCAAATGTTAAACCTACCAGAATTCCTGGAATAAACCTCATTTGCTCATGAGGTATTATATTCTTTATATATTTTTGGTTAATATTTGTAAATTTGTTTAGAACTTTTGCATCTACGTTAATGAGGAACACTTGTCCATAGTTTTCTTTTCTTGTCCTGCCTTTATCTGGTTGTGATATCAAAGTGTGGCATTACAGATTTAGTTAGTAAGTATTTCCTCTGTTTTTCTTTTCTGAAAAAGTAGGTGTAGAATTAGCATTATTCTTTCTTAAATGGTTGGTAAAACTCACTCATGAAGCCATCTGGGCTTGTAGTTTTCTTCATGGAAATGTTTTAAACCAGTAATTCAATTTCTCTAACGTTATCCATTGCTTCTTGAATACACTTTGAAAATTTGTGTCTTTAAAAGGGATTTGTCCAGTTCACCTAAGTTGATTATCTGCATAAAATTGTTCATAATATTCTGTAATTTTCTGTTTTATGTCTGTAAAATCTGCAGTGGTGTTACTTCTCTCATTCCCTGTATTGGTAAGTTATGTTTCTTTTCCCTTTTTTTTTTCCTGATCAGTCTGGCTAAAGTTTTATCAATTTTATTTGTCTTCTTAAAGAATCAGCTTTACCTTCCTTGACATTTTCAATTATTTTTCTGTTATTTATTTCATCAATTTCCTCCTCTAATCTTCATTATATCCTTTACATTATTTATTTTGGGTTTAATTTTCTCTTTTTCTAGTTTTTAAAGGTGGAAGTTGTAGTCATTCATTTGAGATCTTTCTTCATTTCTGATACATGTATTTGATACCACGGATTTTCCCTCAAGTAATGCTTGTATGGTATACCACAAATTTTAATATTTTGTATTTCCATTTTCATTCCGTTCAAAATAATTTTTAATTTTGCTTGTGATTTCCTCTTTTAACCAAGGGTTATTGAAGTATATTATTTATTTTCTAAATATTTGGAGATTTTCCAAATACATTGCTGTTTTGATTACAAATGTAATTCTGTTGGGGGCAGAGTATATACCTTGGATGATTTAATTTTTTTTAATTGCTGAGACTTCTTCTATGGCTCAGAATATGGCCTATTGTAGTAAATATTATGCATGTACTTGAAATGACTGTGTATTCTGTTGCCTTTGGATGGCGTGTCCAATAAACGTCAAGTAGATAAGTTGATAGCATTTTTCAAATCCTCAACAGCCTCATTCCATTGTTTTATTAATTACTGACAGGCAGGTATGGAAATCTCCAATTATAATTTTGAGTTTTCCCATTGCTCCTTGCAGCTCTATCAGTTTTTTATTCAGGTTTCTTGAGCTCTGTTATTAAGTCATAAAACATTTAGGATTGTCATCAACCCTGGATGAAGTTTTTTCATCATTATAAGTTGATCTTTTTTTGCCCTTGATAATATTCTTTGCTTTTATAACTACTTTGCTATCAGTATTATGAGATTGTATTTGAATAGAATTACCATTGTATATCTCCTTCCATTGCTTCAATATTCTCCTATTTGTGTCTTCATATTTTAAATTGTTTTTTCTTGTAGGCAGCATACAGTTGAATCTTGCTTTTTTTTAACCAAATATGAAAATCTCTGCCTTTTAATTGAGATGTTTAGACCAATTACATTTAATTTGACTATTGATACGGTTAGGTTTAATTTTACTTTCTTTTGGTGTCAGTACTTTGTTTAATTCTATCTTACACCTTTATTTTTCATGTTTTAGCTGTAACTAAGTCACATTATTTTAGTGGTTGTATAGAGCTTAGAGCATATATCTTTAAGTTATCACGGTCTACCTTCAAGGGATATAAAACTTCATAAGGTTTTAGAAGCTTACAGTAGTATACTTCCATTTCTTCCTCACAACTTTTGCACTATTGTTGTCATATATTTTACCTTCATGTATGCTATAAACTCCCCACACTATCTTATAATATGTTTTTGTTTAAACAACCAATTATCTTCTAAAGTGAATAAATAATTTAAAAAATTATTTACCCATGTAGTTACAAATCTTGGTGCTCTTTACTCCTATGTGTAGATCCATATTTCAACCTGGCATCATTTTCCTTCAACATAAACATTTTCTTTTAACATTTCCTGTAGTGCAGATTCCTAGTGATGAATTCTTTCCATCTTTTTTTGATTGAAAAAGTACTTATTTCACTGTATTCTGAAAGATATGTTACTGAATTTTGAAATCTAGGTTAACAGTTTTTGTTTGCTTGTTTTTTAAATCTTTCAGCACTTTAAAGATGACCTCTAACTTGCACTGTTTCTGATGACAAATCAGAGCAGTAACCCTTATGTTAGGTTCCTCTGTATGGAACATGCTTTTTGTCCCTGATTGCTTTGAAGTTTTCCTCTTTATCAATGGTTTAATTAATTTGATTAGGATGTATTACCTTGGTGTAATTTTATTCATGTTTCTTGTGCTTGGAGTTCATTAAGTTTCTTGTTTATTATTTTTATTTGTTTGCTTTTGTTTTGTTTGCATAGTGGGAGGCTTATAGTTTTAAGAAAAATTGGGAAAGTTTGGTCTGTTATTTCTTCAAATTTCAGGAATTCCAGTACATATTAGGCCACTTGAAGTTTTCCCCAGCTCACGAATGGTATGTTTACTTTCTTCTCTCTCTCTCTCTCAAGCTCTGTGTGTATGTGTGTGTGTGTTTGTGTGTGTGTTTCACTTTGGATAGTTTTTATTGCTGTATCTTCAAATTTACTAATTATTTCTTCTTCAGTGCCAATATGCTGATAATAACTTCCAGTGTGTTTTCCATCCTTTTCGTTGTAGTTTTCATGCTTCGAATTTTGATTTAGGTCTTTTATCTATCTTCCATGGCTTAACTTAGCCGTTTGAATGTATGGAATAACAGTTTTAATGTACTTGACTGTTAATTTTAACATCATATCAGTTTTAACTGATCGATTTTTTTTATTATTTTGGGGCTATTTTCCTATTTCTTTACATACTAGGTAATTTTTAATTGGATGCCAGACATTGAACTTTATCTTGTTTGGTACTAGATATTCTGTATTCCTATAAATATTCTTGAGCTTTTTATGAGTTGCAGTTAAATTATTTGGACATATTTTTATCCTTTCAGGTCTGGTCTTTAAGGTTTGTTGGGCATAACCAAATTAGTGCTTGGCCTATGGCTAACTGTGAATCATTTTGGATTTATTTTGATTTTTGTACATTAGACAGATCTTTTTAAAAAGAAATAATAAAGTAATGCCACTAGATAATTGTCCTGGATTTTAGCAAAAAAGCAAGGTTGGGAAATATCTATGTCCTCTGGAATAAACGAACAATATTACAAAATCATTACTTAAGCTGCGGTGTATAAAAGAGAAGAGCTTCCTGGAGGATATACTAGGCTTCCCTTCAATACCTGATCCAGCAGTTTTCTAATTTACTTAAAATAAATCAGCATGGTAATATGTAGACATTTACAGAAACAGGGACATTATAAGCTCAAATAATTCCAGATGGAGCAAAGAAGGAATGCCTCCAGTTGCAGAGACTCTTACGTTTCTGTTGGTGAATACCCTTTTTGGGATACGAGGAGAGAAGAGCTAAGGCGCTGTTTGTGCTTTGTAAGCTCTGTGATCAGAAAGCAAAAGTAATGAACTTACACTGATCATTGCTTCCTGACAATACATTTATTGTAGTTCCATTTGTTACAAATTTATCTGAACAGACTGAATGGGTAACACAATCCCCTATTTCTAATTAGCTGGACTTAATTATACATACTTCAAAGAAAAGGAAGACCACTTCTGCTGAGCCGGACTTTGTGGCACCTGTAAGAAGATTGTGCAGGAGTAATGGGGTGACGAATGTCCACTGAATAAGTAGGGAGCATCCTCCTGCTTGGAGGATACCTAGATCTGACTCAGTCCCTCGAACTCCCTATTTTCAAATACAGAACTTAAAACAAGGCCAGGTAACAATTAAAGCCAAGGTCCACATTGAGTCACTGGCATTGTTTTCTATAGACACCTACATCCTTGCAAAGCAAAAAGAGCTGAGCTATAAAGTGTTCTTCACTGGAACTAATGACAAGATAATGATTGACTGATGACAGAACTTTCTTTGTCAAATGAAAAGATTTGTTTTGTTTTGTTTTTTCTTTTGACAGTCTGCAGTTGAGAAAGCTCAATCTAATTGGCCCATCTGAGTGGGTTGACAAGGGAGGATTGTAACATGTATATTCTTAATTTCTCAGGTTCTTTATGGTCAAATAGAACACCTCTTCATGGTGTAATGGAAAGATTTCCAGTCTCAAAGCATTTACTTACTAACTGTGTCATCTGGACAGTTAATGCAGTGTCTCTAAATGTCAGTTCCCTCATCTGTAAAATGGGGAAAATCTCTGTTTCACAGATACATAAAACCCTTAGCACATATAAACAGCTCCCAGTAAATAGTTCCGGTATAGGAGTTTTATAAATATTTAATGATATATGCCAAAGTTCATGAGTGACATTGATGGTATATATAGTGGAATCAATTGAGGAACTTTATAAAAAATATAAACACACTCACATACACATATACATATCTATACACATACATACACACACACAGATCTATATTCACTGTATCCATGCCAGAATTCTAAACTGATTCAACTAGTATAGGGCCTAACCATAAATATCATTTTTGAAGCTCTCTAGGAGATTCTAATATGTAACCAGAATTGAGAAACACTGGACACAGGTTCTTAATCTGAGGTCTTTAGAACCCTTGATAGAAAACAGGAAATTCATGAACTTGGATGGAAAAAAAAATTAGGTCTTTATTTCCACTAGTCTCTCACTGAAATTTAGCACTTCCTCCATCATGAAGCAACAAACCAGTGTGCTTTGCACCAACAGAAACCAGAGGAAATCACATAGAGATGTAGAGTTGCTGCAGCTATCTCAGGGTATCAGTTGGAGTCACCATTATATCAAGACAGCAGTAGGTAGTAGATCTGCCATTAGATTGTATTTTTAGTGCCTTACTAAAGAGTAACATATTTTACTACATCATATTTTTAAAAATATTTCAAGAATTTTATTTTAATATAATGGGAATCCTTTATTACCTTATGAATTTTGTTTTATGCATTGAAAAACAGTATTCTAAAAGAGGCTTTTAGGCTTCACCAGGGTGCTTATGGAGGCCATGGCACACACACAAGGTTAAGAACTCTGTATTTAGAGGCTACTGGTCAGGAAAGCATCTTCAGAATGCTGACGGAGAGCAACTTCTTTGGAGTCATTTTGAACATAATGTGTGCAATGCCGATCTCTCAGTAATAAACTGAGAATGGGTTTCAGTAGAAATGAGGTGTCTTATAATAGAAGTATATTTACATACCAATTGTTCTTGCCTTATTAATTTCTCTAACAAAGCCATCATTCCCTTTTCTATCTTCACCAGCTGATTCACTGATGAATCCCTATCTTTTGCCTAACTCTCACTTTAGCTGCCACAAATGATAGAAAATGCCAGTCTTTGCTTGCTAATTCAGTGCATTCAGACAAAATGCAGCATGTATTTCTTGCTAAAAATTTTTTGCAAGCCTAAAGTATATGATGTCTAAGGTTTTTGCAGTGAGAATTAAAGGATTCACTTAAAATTGATTTCTGTAAGCCCTAATTACACAATACATTTCATAATAAGCATTGCAAAATCTCAGGTTAGGAAAGAAAAGAAAAAAACTCTTAGTAATAAATTGTCACTACAATGATCAGTGTGCCAAGTTTAATTCACAGGTAAATAAAAGGAAACCTTGAAAGCCAAGCAGAAATCTGGTATAAGTGTAGGCTTTGGTATAATTCTGTGACAGTTAAGAAACAAGCCCTTACAATATATTTCAGGGGGTCTTAATGTCTTTATATTCAACATGTTCTTCCAGCTGTCTCCTCTAGTTCATGGTCAACTGGTGCCTACTTTCTCGGGAAAGAAAGATACTGGCTGCTGATGTTAGCTGAACTATATGCCCCCCGCCACACAATTCCTTTTTCAGAAAAGTTAGCCCTTGCTTAGAAGCTGCCATAATAGGTTGAATTATCTGATCCCTGTCATTAAAGGTGGCAGCCACACGCTCGAGAATGATGTGGGAAAACTCCAGTGAGAGTGATAATTAAACGTGGAAAATGAAGGGTCACCTTCTTTCATTCAGCTCATTGGGTTTGGCATCAGAGTAATTCCAAAACAGTGGGGGACATTCTACTCTCAGCATGGCAATATCTAGGTGCACACATATTATTTCTATGGGTTCAAATGGGAATGCCATTTTAATTGTATTTAAAATGTTATCTTTGATATGGGGAGTAAAAATGTTAGAAATTAATTCTAAGAATACAGAAAAAGAATAATGAATATAATCTAAATGGTGAAAGAATTAGGAACAAGAAAAGCTGCATTGTTTTCTCAGAAGAAAAAGTGTTATAGGAGAAGAAAATTATTTCCAGGGAAATTGAAAAGAACATTTAAATGTGTTCAAGTCTTTCTGCCTGACTGTAGGATCACAAAGCAAGGGTTTTGTCTCAACTTTCTTGTCTACTTACTGTCATTTCTTGGAGGCCATTATTATAACATCTTATTCCTCCTCAAGAGAGGGTAGAAAGTATCAGGTGAGCTTAAGACAAGTTATTGGTAGGTGTTATTTTCCAGAAAAAGGGATTTTTTTCAGATACATTGGCTCATCTAAATTCTATTGAAAGAATATTTCATACTGTTCTTATTTTGCATTAATATAAGTAACACTGAGCCTTTAAGGGACTGAAATGATATTGCAACATAAGCAGGTGCACTAGTGAACACTGTTACTAGACAGGAGCGTAAAATCAAATTTCAAGTTCAAATTCTGGCTTCACCATATAATAGCTGTGAACCTTGGGCATGCATGCTACTTAACTCTGTGTGTCTCAGTTCCTCATCTGTGAAATGGGGAAAATAATACTACCTATCTTATAAAGTTGTTGAAAAATTAAA
The DNA here is from genome assembly GCF_008692025.1 of Phocoena sinus. Taxonomy (NCBI): domain Eukaryota; kingdom Metazoa; phylum Chordata; class Mammalia; order Artiodactyla; family Phocoenidae; genus Phocoena; species Phocoena sinus. The sequence goes on from NC_045763.1 coordinate 86,962,180, forward strand.
TGAGTGTTAAAATACATAAAGCATTTATAACCATACCTAGCACAGAGTGAATACTATGTAAGTGCTCACACTTATTACCATTTATTATTATTTTATTGCATGTTCAGTACCTAGCATAGTATTACTTAACACTGTAGATTGTTTAAAAATATATTAATAATTATTTCTATGGTTGACCACTTTTTGTCCTTGTCATTCTGAGAAAAGCTTCCCAAAACATGTGGATTCTTTTAAACACAAATAGTCCAACTAAATTGTTACTAGAGTTGATTATATAATGTGCAAACAGATAATTGCAACATCAAGCTCAGGAAGTGAAAAATTCCTGAGCAGAAGCTATAGATTTCAGATGGCCTTTATAGTTCCCTTCACATCTGAAGGGTTGAATTGAGGAAGATAAATTGTATCTTCTGTGATTATATTTTGTTTCAAGATAAGAGAGAATTTTGAAACAATTAGAGCCTTCTAAAACAGAAAAAGAAACTTGATGAGCTAGGTGATAGTGTAATAGCTAAAGTTCCTTCGTAAAATTTCCTGATTTATCAGTTTGTGGGCAAACATCCACAAATTTCATTAGATTTTAAAATATTTATTATTAGAATACTTGAAGTGTTCTCATTTGTCTTTGAAATATTTTCTACAATGCAAACATACATCGCCCCAAACTTCAACCTCAATTCACCACCAGCTCAGTGAGAGAGAGAGAAATGTGTGTGTGTGCTTGTGTGTGTATGGTGAAGGGGGCTGGGGGGAGGAGGAGGAGAATGAATGAATGACATTAAAGACAACACTAACCAATTATTGAAGAGAAAATACTATCTGTGGACTAAAAAACTATAGGCAATATATAAAAATCCAGAAAAAATGAAATATCATACATAAGCCTGATATTACTGTAATATTTGTGTATAGTACTTTAGAAGAAAAAAACATTTTATAAAGGATAGTTGACTCATTCAGAATAAAGTTGTTTGGTGAATTATTTCCCACTGAAAAAATCTAAACTATACAAGAAATTCTGCTTCTGCCTCAGCTTTATATTTAAAATGATTTACAGTCTGCAATTTCTTCCTAAGGTCATCACTTTCATAAATACTAGCCACATACAGTGAAAACCAACTCAATACAATGAGTATTTCATTTCTCTTCCTCCTGCTTATGTAGATACTTCTTCCATCTACATGGCACCCATTTATAATAAAGCCTCACATTGTGCAGATTTTTATGAGTTCTTGAGCATTTCTTTCTTTTTTTATCTTTCTATGCATCAGCAAAGCAACTGGCAGATTCTTTAATAAAATATATTATACACATTAATATTTATAAGCCTATGAATTGGATGTTTAAATAAACATTCACCAACTTATGCCAATTCTTTTGTTTTAGACGTTAAATCACACTTACATTGTCTGGAAAGTCAGCTTTTAGTTCAGTGACACTTTGACACCAATATGCAGCTGTTTTTTCACTGATGAGCTCAATATTCAGGAAGGAGCTTTGTCCAGGGCCATACATGGGGCCGGAGGTGGTCCCCCGGATGATTCTGGGTGAAACATTTGTCACTATGTCCTGTTGAAAGAATAAAGATATTGGGTCTCCTTTCTACAAAGGAAAAACTGTTATCTTCATTCTATGCTCATTTCCATATGACAGTATTCTACTAAGTCCTGCCTCACATTTTTAATATATTTTAAATTACAGTTGAACATAAACTACTTTCAAATGAAAAAGTAAAATAAAATATTTGTTATCTTTATTTAAATTACTTCCTATAATTGTAAGGTTAGCATAGTGGAAAAATATGTAAATTCATTTACACTGGTTTTGGGCATACACACTTTAATTTGTCTGCAATTAAATAATAAATAAAAATGCCAGGGCTTCCCTGGTGGCGCAGTGGTTGAGAGTCCGCCTGCCGATGCAGGGGACACGGGTTCGTGCCCCAGTCCGGGAAGATCCCACATGCCGCGGAGTGGCTAGGCCCGTGAGCCATGGCCGCTGAGCCTGCACGTCCGGAGCCTGTGCTCCGCAACGGGAGAGGCCACAACAGTGAGAGGCCCAGGTACCGCAAAAAAAAAAAAAATGTGATAAGTAAAATGTAAGAAAATCATTTCAGTCTATTTAATCTAAGCATCTCCAATGAGATTTTAACTCAAATAAGAGTTAATGTTTGTAAAGAAAAAGATTTTTTTTCTAAAAAGTAATTTCAATATAAATCAGCTAAGGAGTACATATTAGCATTATTGGCTCATCAAACTTTAACACAGATTCTAACAAACTAACTAGGTTGACTTACCTATATGATTCTAACCATAAATTCACATTCAATGAGAACTAATTTTTCCTAAGACTGAAATGAGGATATCAATAACTTCCTGATAACTATAAACAGTAAACAGTCAAATTAACTTGCTTGTTAAGTGTAATTAACGATCCATACTGCTTCTAAAACTGTATTAACAAAGAAGAGTAACATTCTTACATTGCTAAAAACTAAAAAGAAACAAAGACAAAAAAATGTTTCTTTAGCCAGCTTCCAATTAAAATTAATTTTGAGTAAAGGTCATTTAGTTAAGGAGCTATCAGAATTATTCCTTTAAGTACCCCTCCTCACCATCTTGTCACTTTTAGTGAGATAACATGAACCCCCATTAGTATATAGCAATTAAGGTCAATTTACATATTTTAATTAAGAACCACCCCATATAAAACAATTAGCGTAATAGGCATACTAACTGGATTTCATAACATTTGGACGTTTTTCCAACTAGATAGACAGGAAACCTTAATTAGCATTAATTAGTGCTGATCTGCATATGTTTGATAAGGCATACCCTTGCCACAAAAGATTATTTATTCCTGAATCTGCCAAATGCTACAGTTGCAGAGGATAAAAGGACTTTTCTTCACATTGCATGTTAATTTCTGGCAATTTACGTTCACTTTTACATACGAATTAGTATATTATAAAATAAATGTTATAAATGTTACAATAAGCCACCTTAAATATGTACATTTTTACTTATAGGAATCCTGCCAGTTAATGCTTTACTAATTAAGCCATTCTAATTTTATTGTAGTTGTAGGAGTACCACCAGCCTTACTTTGATTTGCTATTGTGAAACCATGTTACAGGATCTTAATGGGTAAAATGACAAGTAGAGTCACCCCAGGAAGCTCAAGCCTAGTGGGTCCACTTTCTATCTTGGCAAATGCTTAAATGTGTGCTCTGCGTACCTGCTGGTGGCTTCTGTGCAGCTCAGCCAGGTAGGTACTCTCATGCTGTCATGGTCTGAGAAAACAATTCTAGAAATGTTTCATTCAAATTAGGCTGATTTTCTCCTAGGTTTCAATTTTCAAGAGCCATACATTTAAGCCTTGAGTTCCTCCTTTCCTCTGCTATCCCCTCTACTCTAAATTTTCTTCACCTAGATAAGTCCAGTCTAGGTCACAGTCTGTGCTCTGCACAGGAGAATTGGACCAAGGAGGTGAAGAGAGTCCATATTCAGTTTACCAAGAAGTCATGCGCCCTGGCAATGGATAGTTCCACAAATGAAAGGGCACCTGTTTTAAACGACCATTTTGTAATTTATTGACCTGTGTTGAGGAGGAAGAAAACTTTCCCCCACCCTTCTAGGTTCTTCAGGCTGGTCTAAGAACTAAATTGACATGAGATAAACAGGAGAAATGGAATTTAACTTCATATGTACAGGAATCCTACATACATGAGAGGGTCAGAGTCCCCACATACATGAGAGGTTCAGAGACAGAAAGGTTACATGAAGTATAAATGCCATCCTGAGCTAAGGAAAGAGATAGGGATCTGGGGCTTCCAAGAACAGAAGGGTCATTATAGGACAATAAGAAGATGTTTGGTAACTAGATGTTTGCCCTGTTGAATAGATGGAGACACTTAGGTAAATAACTCTTTTCTGGGAAAAATCCCAAATTTAAATTCTTCTAGGTACTTAAAGGAGGGGCAGTAGTTTCTCTTGAACCTGCAGGATCTTGACTGCCTTTATCTCAAAGTAACCTTCATGCCAAAGTGACACATTTTGGGGATGCTAATTCTGAACCCCTACATTGGAAGTGGCACTTCCTGCTTATTCAACAAAACTGACTCGTGTGTTAGACTCCCTGCTCCTGCCCATTCTTCAGGTCTTAGCTTAGACTTCAGTCTATTTAGGAATCTTTTCTGATCTCTCCAGCACCATCAAGTCTTAAGCTGCTCTGACTCACACCATCATAACAATAACAATGGTACCAAGAGTACCATTCCCGGGGCTTCCCTGGTGGCGCAGTGGTTGAGAGTCCGCCTGCCGACGCAGTGGACATGGGTTCGTGCCCCGGTCCGGGAAGATCCCACATGCCGCGGAGCAGTTGGCCTCGTGAGCCATGGCCACTGAGCCTGCGCGTCCGGAGCCTGTGCTCCGCAATGGGAGAGGCCACAACAGTGAGAGGCCCGAGTAGCGCAAAAAAAAAAAAAAGAGTACCATTCCCCATTTGGTACTCTTTACACTCTGTATCGTTGATTGTCTATATTCTTGTCAGTACTTTTCAGTAGAGTGTAAACTTTTGAAGAGGAGGAACTATATCTTGTTTACTATTACATGTCCATCTTCTAGCCTGGCCTTTAGTAAGTGCTCATATAATGTATTTTTCTTTCTTTTTTTTTTAATTGAAGTACAGTTGATTTACAATGTTGTGTTAGTTTTGGGTGTAGAGCTAAGTGATTCAGATATATACATATACATATATATATACATATACATATATACATATATATACACACATATACATATATATGTATATATACTTTTCCAGATTCTTTTCCATCATAGGTTATTGCAAGATACTGAATATACTTCCCTGGGCTATACAGTAGGTCCTTGTTGTTTCAAATAATGTTTTATGAAGGAACCTAAACTAGAACCCTAGGCACTAGAATAGGTCTTGTCCTGAGGCAGGAACTATAAGGTATTTGTTGCTGGCCTCATTCTGTTGCTGAACAAACAAATGAGTTTGGGCTTATAGTCAAATTTTAGGAACTCGTTCTTTGCTTAAATCCTTTCCTACTAGACCATTCACTTGCTTCCCCTGATCCCTCAGGGACCCCTTCTTTGAATACAGTCCCCCACCCCACACTATGGCTAGATCCCGATACCAGCATGCAGTGATGCAGATTGCCCATTACTCCACTTCTCCCCATCCTAGCCTACTGTAGATCTTTTTTTTTTTTTTTTTTTTTTTTTCGGTACGCGGGCCTCTCACTGTTGTGGCCTCTCCCGTTGCGGAGCACAGGCTCCGGATGCGCAGGCTCAGCGGCCATGGCTCACGGGCCCAGCCGCTCCGCGGCACGTGGGATCTTCCCGGACCGGGGCACGAATCTGTGTCCCCTGCATCGGCAGGCAGACTCTCAACCACTGCGCCACCAGGGAAGCCCGCTACTGTAGATCTTTGATGACAGAAAGCATATTTGAACTTGATCACCCTGTAGCTTCTAAGACCTTTCTGACTGTTGACCCTAAGTTGCTGGATTTATCTGATCTCTAGGATCCAAATAGAATGGCCCCATCCAGATATAAACCAACTCTTAAGCTTTTCCAGTTCAAGTGGATAAGAATTCCTAACCTGGTCGATGGCCACCTAGAGGACTTCCTGGGTTAAGAGATTTCTTAGGCTAAAGTCCTGATAAGATGATTTCTTCCTATCAGGACCATAACCAACTATAGTTGCCTCTTATATCTGTGCCCTAGGCTGTGCCCATATCTTCATAGAATGTGTAGATATCTTTTTAATATCATAAAACAAAAAAGATGAGTGGAAGAATCACAGCTATACTGAATAAGGAAAATCTCAATAGTCCAGGAATTTTAAGCCATATGCTATTTTACAGTATTCCTCCTAATAACAATTTGGCCAAGAGCTCACAACAGCCAAAAGGGTCAATAAGATGACAACATTTAATTGGAGGACAGTCAAGTCAATGCTTATTTCTTCAAATGTCCTCCCTCAGTGATACCTTAAAACCTCAAATTCTTCCACTAGAGATTTTGTGTATTGTGAGTTGAATTTATTGTTAATGTTGGGATTGTTTTATTTCCTCTTCTATAATCCAATGTTAAACTGTAAATATACTGTGGGAGGATTATCAATGATTTCTTTAACCAAGATCCAACAGGAAGTACAAGGCAAATCAAAGGGAAGTTTTATCTATTGTATGACAGGGATTGTTTACTCATTTATGTTGATTTATGACAGGTAGTGTGTCTCTATACAGGTCAGTTTTCTCTCTCCTTAACTCAAGCAAAGAAAAAGATCCTTAATAATGGCCCAGATTACAGCCACCTATTGTGTATAGCTTGTCAACTATCCATGAGTCAATTGTTGCCATCACAGCAATTAAAAAATTCAGCATATTCCAAATTCAACTAAAGTGCCAAAATTCCAATATGGTCATCCAGTGATAAATCAATAATATAAATTTTATTCTAGGTTTTGTTTCCCAAATTCAGTCATATTTACCACTACTTTGTCAAAAACCTTCTCCACTGACTTGAGACTTAGACTTTTTAAATTAAGTGAAAGATGGATGAAAACTTGGATATAACAAATTATCCTTGGTTATCTGATTAAAGTTAGAGCTTCAATAATTGGGCAATAACTTACTAAAGCATTTGACCTGGGAATACTAGAATCTGAGTATGATTTTACAAGATAGATATTTTGCTTTAATATTTAACAGCTAAATCATATTAGCATTGCTTTAGGGAGTTAATATAACAAAATAAACATATTCAAGAATAGTTAGAAGAGATAAGAGTTTATTCTCTATAACAAAGAAGATGATTCACCATAGTTCTAGTGTTCAGTACATTAGCAATATTCAGACATTTAAAAAAATTGATGTTTATTTATAAGAAATCATTAGGTGATATCACTGCTTTATGTGATTCTGTAATTACCATTATAAAATGGAGTGCTAGTGACCTCTTAACATTTGAAGTGATGATAGTGATTTTTCAGCACTAGTAAAGAGACTGAAATGGTAAATAGGCTGATTATATTTGTTTAAGTTCATTTACTTGACCTCTCTTATCCTAAAAAAAAACCCATGCTGTTTCCATGGTTACTGCTGGAGTAAGATAGTCACAATGGGCTCAATGAATAGGAAAAGGAAACTTTGCAGAGATGACTTGGTAAGAAACTAGGAAAAGAATTGGGGTCTAAAAATGGTAGCTGAAAATGAAAAATAAAATTTGCACAGTGAACCACAGCTACTATACTACAACAGATGAATTTTAAAAATATGTTGTTGAGTGAAAAGAGCAAGATGTAAAAAAATAAAGAATATGATACCTAAAACATTTTTCTGTGATGAAATTAAAAATAAGAGAATAATTTAAAACAATTACTTTTGTTACTTTTTGGAGTAGATAGATGCTGGGGGAGAAACTGGAGATGAGGGGCAACAAAGGCTTTCTAAAAGTATTAGTGATATGCAGTTTCAAAGAAGCTTTATTCCTGAACTGTAGAAACACATGGTAGAATGAGAAATCTGTTTAATGAGCTTTGTGCTAGCATAGTGAATACTATTATAAGCTATCGCTAAAGGTTTGTTGGTTTACCTGAAAACCTGTATCTTAAATCTTAGGGATATTTGTTCTTTTTTAATTTCCAAGATTCTGCTGTGAATTGGTTGTTTTTTATCCAAAATTCTTTTAATTATTTGGTTTTAATAACTAGAATTTCAAAAATGTAATGCACTGCAGGAAAGATCGTCCTCTAAAATATATCATCTTCTATATAAGTGGGATTTAAGTATTCATTATTCCATAAAAGAGTAGACTCACTTTACAGATAAATCTAACAACAAATATCCTGTTACATAATATGATTCCATCATTATAAATCTGGCATACTGTTACCCTGGTAATAGCAAAAAGTAAAATAAAATTCAACAGTGGCCCAGTTTCTAGTGCAACTCCACTGTTATGAAAGAACCCTCTAACACTTTATTTTCTTCATGAACTAAGTATATTAATATTTGATTACTCCATAAAATAAATTTTATAAGGGTCAGAATAATTTCCACTTGGTTGTTTTGGAGGGGTGACATGGGTAGGAGGAGAATCTGTTCTTAATACATCAATTTTCCATCTTAGTATCTTATACAATGATACTGCTCAAAAACCTAAATTAGGGCCTCCCTGGTGGTGTAGTGGTTGAGAGTCCGCCTGCCGATGCAGGGGACACGGGCTCGTGCCCCGGTCCGGGAGGATTCCACATGCCGCGGAGAGGCTGGGCCCATGAGCCATGGCTGCTGAGCCTGCACATCCGGAGCCTGTGCTCCACAACGGGAGAGGCCACAACAGTGAAAGGCCCGCGTACCATAAAAAAAAACCCAAAACAAAACCTAAATTAGTGACAAAATTTACCCATTTGTCATCAGGAACTTTAAATCTGTCTATCCACATGGAAAACACAGTAAATAAGATTAACAACATTATCCTACAAATACAAAATAATTTATCAGAGAAACAGTGGTGTTGAAAATGCAGAAACAATAGTAATTTAGATTTGTATAGCACAGATCCTCCACATAGATCATGTATTTGATCTTCACAACTCTGTCATCATGCAGTTAATGCCACAACCAGGTCTCAGAGAAATTAAAGTGACTTGTCCACTGTTGCACAGCTCTAGTGAGCATTAGAGATGAGACTAGAATCTAGATGTATTTATGTGATATGAGTAATAAAATTATTAGTGATTTAACATTTGATGTATATGATAATAATTAGTACTAATTTTAGTTGCAAGAAAAATAAATCAACTTGAACAACTTAAATTTTAAAAGTGGGATGTGGCATATGAGCTTTAAGGAAAAGAAATGTATTACATAATGCCAGAATGTTAGGAATGTTTCTCTGTCTCTTTTCTCTGCTTCTATTTGCATATCTCTTCATTCTTTTCTCTTTCTACAGAGGGCTTCCTCTGTCTCAGTTCTTATGATAGAACACAGGCCTGTGACAGGTCCCAAGTTACAAGATGTGTAGTCTCTCCCCAAAACTTGTAATCTCTCAGGCCCACCAACCCCTGTGGCAGAGACTCTGACATGCTTAACTTGGGTTTGATAGTCACCGTTTGTCTAATTAACTGTATCTAGCAGGGTAGAATTAAGCAGGATTCACACAGATGCTCATGTAAACAAAGATGTAGTAACTGAGAGCTGAACAAGTAGTCTTATTAAACAAGTGTTCTACCCAGGACTAGTCTATGCAGGTTCACCTTAGAAAGAAGAAATTACGATATGGCCATTCATAAAGTGTCATTAACTTGGAAAATGGCTGCAAAAAGACAAAATTATTATCATTTAGTGAAATTAAACTTTCCATAGTCTTGAATCAACCTTGATAATCCATTTCCTATTCCTGTGGCCCCAAACTTTGCAAGATCAAAGTCCTCAGAACCTTTTGAAACCTTCTCATGTTTTAGAACACATTGGGAATTCTGTATTTCCAGTGTGCTGGTGTGCTGACGACTGTCAACACAAATGGCGTGGGGTGCACTTAATCTCAATCTTGGGCTGGACAGAACCGACCAATGGCTACCCTATGTAAGGAAGGGAAGACAGTGGAGGGAGCAAGAGGAAAATCAAACAAACAACAGCACATTGTGCAGTAGAATAATTAGGGAAACAATTTAGAACCTGATTAGGCTTAAAAAGGAAATGATGAACAGAAACTAAATAGACTGAATGTCTATGTCGAGGAAGGAATTTTACTCACATGCTCTTAGTGCACACCTGGGGCCAAATGTCTTCCTCCTCCTGGATAGTGTCAGACATCTAGAAGATATGGTTTCTCACACTGCACAAATATGGAGATTTAATTTTTGAATTTTATTCATGTCTGACTGGTAAAATTCTGGGTCACAGATTTGTAGCCTTTTGTCTTTCCTCTTGCCCCTTTTCAAGGAGTTTATAACTTTGCACACAGGACACTAAAAAGTAATTTGATTTGCTCTTTGACTTTTTCATCTATCAAAATGGCTTCACTATATCACAGAGAGGTTGTAGGATATTACATGACATAATAGAGCACATGGCTGACATGTGGTATTTGATAAATAGATATTTATTCATTCATCAATTCACCAACTTTAGAGACAAAGTAGAAGTGAAAGTTCAGGCAACTGTGCATGGGCTGAAGCTGGGAACTCGACAGGAAATTAGGATGGGGAGAGTGCATAGAGTTAGGTCAAATTAGAGCGTCTTGAATGACTGTTTTAAAGAGGTCAAACTTCTTTCTGCAGGCTTTGAGAATCCATTGTGTTCTGTCTCTTATTCAAGTTATTAATACCAATAGCTCACAGCAGCTGTGCATTCACAGAGATAAGTCTTACAAGAAACAGATGAAGAGCTTTTTCAGTGCTGATATCAGATGGATTAGAACGTGATTAATCAGCAGACAGACTGATTAAATTATTGGGTTCACTGTTCAGATAAGAGGTTTTGGATATACTCTGCCAAACTGTAATTAACTTAGAAATTTCTGCTGGCCTGCTCATAAGATGATCATGTGATATGCTTTGAGGAAATCTTTTAGGGCCCAAAACAGCAGCTGTGAAGGTATAAGCCTGAGTCAGTTCTAATAATTATTAAACATCTTCAAGTATTAGGGCAGGGTTTTCATTGAAAATGATAAATGTTAAAAAAAAAACTTTACTTTTTATAAAACTTGTATAAATGCTGTGGTCTTACTTGAGAAGCCACTGTAAATGAAATGGCTATTATTTAAGGAAGGGGACATCTAAAAGAATCAGACAGGAGTTCTCCATTTTTGCATTATGATTAATAAGATATTAAGAGAAAGCCCTCACAATATAGCGCATTTAAAAATACCTGGCAGGATATGAAAAAGCAAAAGCAAAAGATGCACAACCGTACCTGTGTCAAAATAAGGAAATTTCTCAGAGATCAGAAATGACAACCAAGCAGAGATCCCCAAGGCAAACCAGTTGTAGAGTGATATTTACCCTCAAGGTTTCTGCCAGTCCCAGGTGGCCTACAGCCTGAGTTCTAATGGCTTAGAAACATCTGAGAGAGCCACATAGTCAGGGCACAAGCATGGTGGTCGCGTGACAAGAAGCCTCCAAATAACGGTAGCACCAACAAAAAGTTATGCTCTCATTTTCTGAGCTAAAGAACAACTACAGAGTAATGATGGGGTATGTGTCCATTTGAGCCTAAATATTGGATGAGAAAAAAAAAATCTCTCTCCTAAGAATACAAACTTGTGTGGGCCCAAAAACCACAAGTTGAAAATTTGGTTTAAAGATGGCTCTTGGGGCTTCCCCGGTGGCGCAGTAGTTGAGAGTCCGCCTGCCGATGCAGGCGACACGGGATCGTGCCCCCGTCCGGGACGATTCAACATGCCGCGGAGCGGCTAGGCCCATGAGCCATGGCTGCTGAGCCTGCGCATTCGGAGCCTGTGCTCCACAACGGGAGAGGCCACAACAGTGAGAGGCTTGCGTACCGGAAAAAAAAAAAAAAAAAAAAGGCTCTTGGCCATAGTGTCTTCAGATAATTAATAGAAGCAGTGTCAAAATCTCTCTGGAGGAAATTTTACCCCAGGGATGTGAGTTCACAATAGATTTCTACTAATCAAATGAGGGGAAAAAAGGCATCATAAATGAAAGTCAGTAGGAAGAAAAAGCTATAAAATCAAATCTACAAAACAAAGCAAAATAAAAATCCCCCACAGATACTGAGATTTTCAAATATGGAATGTAAAACTTTAGTACGTTTGAAAAATAAAAGAGAGGCTTGAATGTATAATCAAAGAATAAGAAATTCAAAACTTACCATAAAAATTTAAAATATAAAAAAAAAGAATTTCTAGAAATAAAAAAGTAATAATTGGGAAAAAAAAGAACCTTAATAGTTTGGGGTAAATAAGAGATTAGATTAGACATAGATGAAGAGAAGTAGTCAATCTGATGATATATCTGGGAAAATTACCTGAAAGGTAGCACAGACAAATGAGATGGAGGTAAAGAGACATGAAACACAGATTGAGAATTAAAGGAGAAACCTAACTGGAGTTCACAAGAAGATAATGGGGACAATCAGAAGAGAAAGTATTTCAATATATATTGTCAGAGATTTAATAGAATTAATGAAAGATGTCAGTCTTCAGATCCAGGGACACCAAAAAACTCAAGGAAAACACATTAGATCACTGGAAAAGAATAGAGAGCCCAGAAATAAACCCACACCTACATGGTCAATTAACCTACAACAAAGAAGGCAAGAATATACAATGGGGAAAAGACAGTCCCTTCAATAAATGATGTTGGGAAAACTGGACAACTGCATGCAAAATAGTGACACTAGACTTATCTTATACCATATAAAAAATAGACTCAAAATGGATTAAAGACTTAAATAAGATCTGAAACCATTAAACTTCTAGAAGAAAACATACGCAATAAGCTCTTTGACACTGGTCTTAGCAATATTTTTCTGGATCTGTCTCCTCAGGGAAGGGCAACAAAAGTAAAAATAAACAAATGGGACTACATCAAACTAAAAAGTTTTGCACAGTGAAAGAAACCATCAAGAAAACAAAAAGCAGTCTACTGAATGGGAGAAGACATTTGCAAATGACCCATCCAATAAGAGATTAATATCCAAAATACATAAAGAACTCATACAATTCAATTACAAAAAACAAACCTGATTAAAAAACGGGCAGAGGATTTGAAAAGACACGTTCCAAAGAAGGTGTATGGATGGCCAACAGACACATGAAAAGATGCTCAACATCACTAATCATCAGAGAAATGCAAATCAAAACCACAATGGCATATCATCCCATACCTGTCAGAATGATTATTATCAAAAAGACAATAATAACAAGCATTGTTGAAGATGTGAAGAAAAGGGAACGCTCATGCACTGTTGGTGGAAATGTAGATTGGTACAACCACAAAACAATATATAAGTTCCTCATAAAATTAAAAATAGAACTATCATATGACCCAGCAATTTCTGGATATTTAACCAAAGAAAACAAAAACACTAATTCAAAAAGATATATGTAGCCCACTGTTCACTGCAGCTTTATTTGCAATAGCAAAGTTATGGAAGCAACCTAAGTATCCACTGATGGAGGAATAGATAAAGAAGACACGACATGTATATACAATGAAAATTACTCAGCCATAAAAAAGAATGAATTTGCCATTTGCAACAAGATGGATGCACCTAGAGGGCACTATACTAAGTGAAATGTCATACAGAGAAAGAGAAATACTGCATGACTTCATTTACTTGTCAAATCTAAAAAACAACAAACAACACAAAAGAAACAGACTCACAGATACAGAGAACAGACTGGTGGTTGCCAGAGGCAAGGGCTATAGGGAAATGGGCAAAATAGGGGAAGGGGATTAAGAGGTACAAATTTTCAGTCATAAAATAGATAAGACACAGATATGTAATGTACAGCATAGGGGATATAGTCAATAATATAACTTTGTATGGTGACATAGGGTAACTAGATTTATCACGATGATCATTCCATAACGTATAAAAATATTGAATCAGTACACAGTACACCTGTAACTAATATAATATTGTAAGTCAATTTTACTTCATAAATAAATAAATAAAATTAGTACCTTGTAGTAAATAAAGCACTAAAAGCAAAGAGAAGACTTAAAAAGGAACCAAAGTTAAAAAGACTACCTACAAGGAAAAGCAGATTGATAGTGAACTTCTTGACAGTGCCAGTGGAAGTCAGAAGAGAGTAATCTATTTTCTATAAAGAAGAAATGTTGACTGAGAATAACTGTATACCTTCAAAATTATAACTCAAAAATGAGGATAGGGACTTCCCTGGTGGCACAGTGGTTAAGAATCCACCTGCCAATGCAGGGGACACGGGTCTATCCCTGTTCGGGAAGATCCCACATGCCGCGGAGCAACTAAGCCCGTGCATCACAACTACTGAGCCTGCACTCTAGAGCCCATGAGGCACAACTACTGAGCCCGCGCACCACAACTGCTGAAGACCATGTGCCCTAGAGCCCATGTGCCACAACTACTGAGCTCATGTGCCACAACTACTGAAGCCCACACACTCTAGGGCCCACGTGCCACAACTACTGTGCCCGCATGCTGCAACTACCGAAGCCTGCGTGCCTAGAGCCCGTGATCTGCAACAAGAGAAGCCACCACAATGAGGATCCCAAATTAAAAATAAATAAATAAAAAAATAAAACATAAAAAAAACGAATGAGGATAAAATAAAGACATTTTCAAATAAAAGGAATGATGAGCAAATAGTATATGGCAGTGACAATGAATGAACTAATGCTAATTCAACTAAAATAAATGCGAAAAACAGAAGATTAAACAATAAGTGAAAAGCATAACAATATAAACTGTGTGGTCATACTTATATAAAGTATTAAAACAGGCAAAACTAAATATACTATTTGGGGATTCATATGTGGCAAAACATAAACAAAAGTAAGAAAGTGATTATCCCAAAATCTAAGTTACTACCTCTAGAGGAAAGAGAAAGGAATGCAACTGAGGAGGGGTGCATAGAGTCAAAGGTACAGAAATGTCTTATATTCTACATCTTAACTTGTGAAATGAGAAATAATAAACTCATTTTATTATTACTTAAACTATATATCTAAATTACACATACTTTTTTGGTATGCATGCTATGTTTCATGGCTTTAAAAAAAGTAAAACAAAAAAATATATCAAGCAGGAAAAAGAAAAACTGATAGGATGCAGACCTGATGGTGGAAGTATTCTAGAGTAAGCCATCTAAAACTCTAAGATTGGTGTGTTCTTCCTCAACCTTAACACCTCTGTTGATACAGAGCCATGTATATTTTAGAGAATACTGGTTCTAGTGTCCCTCTAAGAAAATAATGAGGTTGTATGACATGATCCCTACCATCAGTTTCAGCCACCACTGATTAGGATAGCAAAACATCATTTATCCATAAAACTATAAAACATTCAACATGCAAATCTTTCAGATTAGAAATGTTACTATCTGAACATTTTCCATCCATGACACAAATTTATGATTTTGGGATAATCTCAAACTCATATTAAAACCACATGCTGTGGCTATCTTAGGGAATCCTCCCCAGCAATATTCTACTGACTAAAATAAGAAGATGCAATATGAGGGAGAAAAAAAGAAGTTTATTCCTGCCAAGAATCTGTGAAACCAATCAGCTAACAAAAAATCATTCATCTGAAGCTTTCGACAAAATTCAACACCCATTTATGATAAAAACCCTCCAGAAAGTAGGCATAGAGGGAACTTTCCTAAACATAATAAAAGCCATATATGACAAGCCCACAGCAAACATCATCCTCAATGGTGAAAAACTGAAAGCATTTCCACTAAGATCAGGAACAAGACAAGGTTGCCCACTCTCACCACTCTTATTCAACATAGTTTTGGAAGTTTTAGCCACAGCAATCAGAGAAGAAAAGGAAATAAAAGGAATCCAAATCGGAAAAGAAGAAGTAAAGCTGTCACTGTTTGCAGATGACATGATACTATACATAGAGAATCCTAAAGATGCTACCAGAAAACTACTAGAGCTAATCAATGAATTTGGTAAAGTAGCAGGATACAAAATTAATGCACAGAAATGTCTGGCATTCCTATATACTAATGATGAAAAATCTGAAAGTGAAATCAAGAAAACACTCCCATTTACCATTGCAACAAAAAGAATAAAATATCTAGGAATAAACCTACCTAAGGATACGAAAGACCTGTATGCAGAAAATTATAAGACACTGATGAAAGAAATTAAAGATGATACAAATAGATGGAGAGATATACCATGTTCTTGGATGGGAAGAATCAACATTGTGAAAATGACTCTACTACCCAAAGCAATCTACAGATTCAATGCAATCCCTATCAAACTACCACTGGCATTTTTCACAGAACTAGAACAAAAAATTTCGCAATTTGTATGGAAACACAAAAGACCCCGAATAGCCAAAGCAATCTTTAGAACGAAAAAAGGAGCTGGAGGAATAAGGCTCCCTGACTTCAGACTATATTACAAAGCAACAGTAATCAAGACAGTATGGTACTGGCACAAAAACAGAAAGATAGATCAGTGGAACAGGATAGAAAGCCCAGAGATAAACCCACGCACATATGGACACCTTATCTTTGATAAAGGAGGCAGGAATGTACAGTGGAGAAAGGACAGCCTCTTCAATAAATGGTGCTGGGAAAACTGGACAGGTACATGTAAAAGTATGAGATTAGATCACTCCCTAACACCATACACAAAAATAAGCTCAAAATGGATTAAAGACCTAAATGTAAGGCCAGAAACTATCAAACTCTTAGAAGAAAACATAGGAAGAACACTCTATGACATAAATCACAGCAAGATCCTTTCTGACCCACCTCCTAGAGTAATGGAAATAAAAACAAAAATAAACAAATGGGACCTAATGAAACTTCAAAGCTTTTGCACAGCAAAGGAGACCATAACCAAGACCAAAAGACAACCCTCAGAATGGGAGAAAACATTTGCAAATGAAGCAACTGACAAAGGATTAATCTCCAAAATTTACAAGCAGCTCATGCAGCTCAATAACAAAAAAACAAACAACCCCATCCAAAAATGGGCAGAAGACCTAAATAGACATTTCTCCAAAGAAGATATACAGAATGCCAACAAACACATGAAAGAATGCTCAACATCATTAATCATTAGAGAAATGCAAATCAAAACTACAATGAGATATCATCTCACACCAGTCAGAATGGCCATCATCAAAAAATCAAGAAACAATAAATGCTGGAGAGGGTGTGGAGAAAAGGGGACACTCTTGCACTGCTGGTGGGAATGTGAATTGGTTCAGCCACTGTGGAGAACAGTATGGAGGTTCCTTAAAAAACTACAAATAGAATTACCATATGACCCAGCAATCCCACTACTTGGCATATACCCTGAGAAAACCAAAATTCAAAGAGAGTCATGTACCAAAATGTTCATTGCAGCTCTATTTACAATAGCCAGGACATGGAAACAACCTAAGCGCCCATCATCGGATGAATGGATAAAGAAGATGTGGCACATATACACAATGGAATATTACTCAGCCTTAAAAAGAAATGAAATTGAGCTATTTGTAATGAGATGGATAGACCTAGAATCTGTCATACAGAGTGAAGTAAGTCAGAAAGAAAAAGACAAATACCGTATGCTAACACATATATATGGAATTTAAGGGAAAAAAATGTCATGAAGAACCTAGGGGTAAGATAGGAATAAAGACGCAGACCTACTGGAGAACGGACTTAAGGATATGGGGAGGGGGAAGGGTGAGTTTTGACAGGGCGAGAGAGAGTCATGGACATATACACACTAACAAACGTAGTAAGGTAGATAGCTGGGGGGAAGCAGCCGCAAGGCACAGGGATATTAGCTCGGTGCTTTGTGACAGCCTGGAAGGGTGGGATGGGGAGAGTGGGAGGGAGGGAGACGCAAGAGGGAAGACATATGGGAACATATGTATATGTATAGCTGATTCACTTTGTTGTAAAGCAGAAACTAACACACCATTGTAAAGCAATTATACCCCAATAAAGATGTTTAAAAAAAAAAAAAAAAAAAAAAAAAAAAAAAAAAAATCATTCATCTGAGCAAATATACAAAGTCAAACTCCCCTAAATGTAAGTTAAGCAGCCATGAGATTTAATAATTGAAATAATAAAGTTTAAAGTCTATTTTTTCATAATTCTAACATCCCAACTCAATAACATTCTTTCATATATTAGGCCGTAAAGATGCTTGCATTATAATTACAAAACACAATGTAAAAAAATGTATTACGTCCTACAGCACTTAGCCTTGACAAACAATTACTGGATATCACATTCAATTGAATACAAAAAGCAATCTTTATCACAGGTTAAAATTAGCCTTGGAACAATAAATGCTTTCACAGCTATTATAAACTCCAAACTGCTTTGTACCAGTCTCTTCTGAGGAAATGCAAACAAGTAAACTGAAGGACATTTGAAAAACTTCCTGTGTCCTCTAGGTTTTTCAAGTTGTTTTTTTTTTTTTTCAGTTTCATAAGTAATAATCATTCATGTTACACTTAAAAGGTGGTCGATACGGCTTCATAGGGAAAGGTTTTACAAATTAGAATAAAATAAAACAAGAACAAATAACCAAGCAAACAAAGAAACTGAGAATTCTGAAATTCAGAATGTGTTATTCATAGTAGCATTCTATTTTAATTATCAGGACCACTTTTTAGGCATTATTGTAAAAAAGAAAATTGAATGGCAAAGTCTTTGCTTTGATGGGTTTCAGGGACATGCTGCCCCAAAATATGGCACGTTGGCGTATTTAACACCTTAAGCTGAAGAAATTGTTTAAAATGGCAGAAGCAGAAAGGTCACGCTGACCTCATTCCTCTCACCCTTTTCTCCTGAAACATGTTATACAACTTTCATGTGAAAAGTACCCTTCCTGTACCTGGAGGAGGGAGACATTCTTATACCAGAGATGGGGAATTGGGGGCCAAGAAATCTGTACAAAGAAACCTTGTTAAACTCACCCATAACTTCCTAGTTATTTCTTTACCACTTACTACCCCCTAGTCCAAACTGTTTTGTCTTGTCCATTCTTCATAAATATATTGTTTCTTTGTCTAAAGCGTATTAAATCTTCCTGCTCTCGCCACTTCTTTGGGTCTTCATTCTCTTGTGAAGTATTCTGTGTACATGTAAAAACTCAACAAAATGTGTATGCTTTTCGTCTCTTAATCTGTCTTTATCAGTTTAACTTTCAGAACCCAGCCAGGGACCCAGCCAGGGACCCTACAAGGGTTCAGGAAAACTTTTTCTTCCCCTAGAAATGGTTTTGTCAGTTGGTTCAAACCTAGTATTCTGAGATAATATACTTTCTTGTACACTCATCCTTCAGAAGACAGCATGAACTGTTGAATTTCACCATTTAAATTACTTAATGAATTACTTTAATCATAATAGTTATTTCTGAAAATGGTACAATCAAAATCATAACAGCAAAGTGGTGGGCAGATGCAAATGCTGGATATAACCACAAAATATTCTTACAGGTTGTCCTAAAAATAAACTGATTCCTGGTAGAGACGTTATAATCAAAATCTTCCATCACTGACCAAAATACTAATTTGAGAGTCTACCACTAGCTTGCTGAAGTAGCCTTAGAGATCATTAGATGGTTAGAAGGAACAATCCAGTGCTCAGTTTTCTTTTGGGCTGTAATCATGTTCTGACTTTAAGTATATTCAAAATTAATTAATTAAATAACTATAATAATAACAATGAATACATTTTAAGCAGCAATTAATTCAGTCACTTAAATGCTTGTCCAGGTGCCAAGACTGGTAAAAGCCCCTCCAAACGATACCTCATATTTGTATAGTGCTCTACAATATCTTCGGTGCTTTCACATATACAATAAAATTTAATGCTCTTAAATGTCCTATGAAATGAAACATTTCCCAAGGGTGCTTGCTGGGATATTTGGGTATGGATGGGAAGTTCTTTGACCATACCATCTTGGGAAAACATCAAAGTTATAGCTCCTCTTGGTGATTAATAATGCACCCTAAGCATATGAAAGGCCATAAGATATCCAGTACTAAACCTATTTGTCAACCTTTCCATAATCCATTATCTCACAAACCCACAGGACTCTGAAACTTTTTCTCACATATTGTCAATTAATACCCTGCATACTTTAATATTTTATAGAAAACAGATTATGATATACATATATGGCAGTGGTCTTTAAAATTTTTTATCTTATACATATCAGTAAGAGCAAACATTTGACCAGTCATCTCCAAATAAATAATTTGCAAAAATAAAATATGTTCCTACTTTCTTACTATATCCCAATGCTTTAGGGATGTTTGAGCTCACAGTGGACAGGAGAGCACTGAAAAATATCTCTCTGGAGTACAGAAAGAAGAAAAATCTGTCCAGAGAGAAAGCTTAAAATCTTACAAAGGACAGGAAGATTGTCCAGAGCAGAGGTCGGTAAACTTCTATTTTAAAGAGCCATGTAATAAATATTTTAGGCTTTGTGGGCAATGTGATCTCTGTCACAACTACTCAATTCTGCCATTGTCATATGAAAGCAGTCATAGACAAAATGCAATGACAAAGCAATCTGTGTTCCGATGAAAATATATTTATGGACACTGAATTTCATTTCTTGCTGCTACTTACATACATTTCATATAATTTTCACTACTTACAATATTATTCTTCCTTTGATTTTTTTTTCCCCCAAACATTTAAAAATGTAAAAATCATTCTCAGTTCATGGGCTGTATAAAAACAGGCAGAAAGCCAGATTTGGCCAGTGGGCCATAGTTTCCAGACCCCTTGTCCTAAGTGTAAAGGGTCAGATTAAAGAGCAAAGCAAAGGATGGGGATGAGGGAAAGCACCATTTTGATTTTCCTACAAAGCTTTACAGGGTGAAACACAAATAATTAGATAAAGATGATCCTGTTTCTTAAGGTTTAGTAGGCTTAAGACATTTAAGCTGCTTGACAGTAAGCAGCAATACGAAATACAGCTGGTCAATATATAACTGATTCCAAAATATAAATGTATAGAGGAATACTTTCCAAAATATTTTTTTAAATGGCCACTCTGACAAGTTTTCAGGAAACTCCAAGATTAGTCAGAGCTGGCTCCATGGTCCTTACGGCCCTCTGTGGAGAGTCAGCACCAATGTTTACTAGTTGGACTTGTCCTTGCAAAAATGATACAAAGGAACGGCCTTTTAATATATCAACCTCATTAGGAACAAAATGCACTGCTAACATCTGTAATGTTTCATAGCACTACATATAATTATTTTCAAATTTAGGTGAGGGTTACACAAACATCATAGATCTCCAGAAGTCTTTTATCTGATATATGTAAACATAATAAAACCTCATGGTTCTGATTACCAAAGGCTAAAGAATGAGTAATTTATACACTGCAGGCCTACAGATGTACAATTTGTGTGACAAAATAGCCCTAAGGGGAAGTTCCAATCGCAAAGACAAAGGACACAAATAAAATGCCACTATTTCCTCACAAACTTTTTTGGTTGTGTTTGATTTTTTTAAAAATAGTATTATTATTTCTGATTTTCCGGTAGCAAAAGTAAAACAGTAGTTACAGGCAACACAGTTTAATTAATACTAGTTATAAACAAGAGAATGTTGAATTTCATTCATTAACATATTGATAAATTTCTGCTTCTATAACAAAATTAAGTTCTACTAACAGTTCACAACTTAGACTGTAGATACTAACCACAGCACCATATAATGATCTTATAATTGGATTGCAATGTCTTGGATCAATTTTCTAATGGGAGTAATTTCAAAATAATCTTATTTCTTTTTTGAAATGGTTACAAATCTAATATATAGACAAATGTGGAAGATCCCAAGTACCTGAACCAGAGAAAGTAAGGTATCTGATTGTTCCCTTAGATAAGATGAAGGATATGAGCTAGGAAAAAAAAAAAAAAAAAAACTTAAATAATTGCTTATTCACATGGAAAAGGATTTCTAATATTGAACAAAAGGGCTCCCTTTTCAGCCAAGTCATGTTCATCATTTTTATAAATAACTGATGGTAGCCATATAAAGACCTGAATACAGATATAGAGAGATCATATTTATTAAATGTGCTGATGGTATTGAGGGGAATTAGAAGAAATTACTCCAATGAACTAAGAGACCAGATTAAGAGACACAGGTCAATACTGATTACCATAAACCTACTGCACCCATTCCCCTGGCATTTTCAGAGGCTTTTTTTTTTTTTTTTTTTAATACAAAGAGGCAGTATGGTGTATTGGTTAAAAAGAATAAAGTCAAACTACCTAGTTCACATCCTAATTCTTTCATCATACTAGCTGTGGCACCTAGACAAGTTACAACCTCTTTCTACTTCACTTTCCTCATGGGTAACATGAAGACAGTTAAAGATAACATTTCAAAAAGTTATCTTGGATAAGGTAAAACAAGGTACATGTAAAGTACTTGGAACAGTATGTGATAAAATATAAACATTTATTATAGTTCAATGGTCTTCTGTGCATTAACATTCTTTACTCTCCCTCTAGTTCCAATATATATGATATAATATTGATGTCAACCTTATTTTGGTGAATTGATATTGGGTATTGGGGAGGTTGTGCATCGCTCAGAGTAGTACACCTCCACAAAGATACTGGGAGAACTCTGGTCTTCAGGAGGGCTTCTGCTAATTTACTGAAGCTGCACATATTACCTGACACAATTGGATCCACAAAAGGATTATAAGATTTCTGAATTAGTTCTCCTGATAACATGCCACACTGCTTGTCCTGGTAAAGGGAAAGAATTTAAGCTGGAGATTCTGAGTGCTACAATGTGGCAAAGATCTAGGTCATACATACCCCCTTTTTTTTTTTTTTAACATCTTTATTGGAGTATAATTGCTTTACAATGATGTGTCAGTTTCTGCTTTATAACAAAGTGAATCAGCTATATATATACATATACATGTTATACATATATATGTTATACATATACATGTTATATATATACATATACATGTTATACATATACATATACATATACATATACATATACATATACATGTTATCCCCATATCTCCTCCCTCTTGCGTCTCCCTCCCACCCTCCCTATCCCACCCCTCTAGGTGGTCACAAACCACCGAGCTGATCTCCCTGTGCTATGCGGCTGCTTCCCACTAGCTATCTATTTTACATTTGGTAGTGCATATATGTCCATGCCACTCTCACTTCATCCCAGCTTACCCTTCCCACTCCCTGTGTCCTCAAGTCCATTCTCTACGTCTGCATCTTTATTCCTGTCCTGCCCCTAGGTTCTTCAGGACCTTTTTTTTTTTAGATTCCATATATATATGTGTTAGCATACAGTATTTGTTTTTCTCTTTCTGACTTACTTCACTCTGTATGACAGACTCTAGGTCCATCCACCTCACTACAAATAACTCAATTTTGTTTCTTCTTATGGCTGAGTAATAGCCCATTGTATATACTTTCCTTTTACACGTCCTTTCTCTCTCAGTGCATGGTGGAGATTTTCAGAGTCTACATAGACTGCAGTGTCATTTCTCTTATGGCTATGTGTATTTTTGTCTTTTCTTTTTAAAAAAAACTTTGTACAAAGCTTGAGGTGCCTACTTCACTTCTTCAAATGTGTATAATGAGATCAATAAAGTTTCCCCAACAGTTGCAAATTACACTGCCTCTACCTTCAATATGTTTTAAGGGAGATCATAAAGACTAAGGTGGACAGTCCCAAGACAGAACAAAAAAAATAAAAGCTAGAGTCAGAAAGGGAGACCAATATATTGGATACAGAATCAAATTCCAAAGAGATGTTGATGGGCCGGAATAATAGACTTAATTTAGCAAAACAGCATGTAATGAGTAATTATATTTTGGATCTAACACTCCAAATACACAAGTACAAGATAGAAAAGGCATAGTTCATCAATGGAAAAAAAAATAAAATACTATGGTGCTTTTATTTCAACATGGCTATAAAGAAAAAGGAGGCTACACACAAAACACTAGTGAATATATTAATAGTAAATTTGTATTAGAAAAAGGGATGTGATTGTCCCACTCTTTTCAGAGATGTTCAGAGTACTGCTTCCAGTTTGGGGCAACTGAACACTTTCATTAAAAAATAACAACAAAAATTGGTTAAGAGACTTAAAATGATATCATATGAGGAGTAATTCAAAGAAGTAAGTACATTTAGCTTAGATAAGGTAAAACAAGAGATATATAAAAGCTTTGATCATTTATCTGAAGGACAGTTATATAAAGGAGGTTTAGACTTTTTCTCAAATTACCTTAAGAAGGAATAACTTGCACAATAATTAGAAACTATTCAAAAGCATTTCAACTATGCTTTCTAATGTCCAAAGCTGTTTAAAGAGGCAATTATTTGTCTCTAGAGAGTTCCTCTTAACTGAAGTATTTGAAAATAATGTAGTAGACACCTGCTAGATTATCTACCCAGCACTTCTTTTCTGAGAACTGTCTTTTCTCTCCTTCATCCACCTGGTTGTGGGAGCCCCATACACAACTTTAGATTGATTTGGGGGCAAGCATTTTAAAGAGAGTCCAGATATGGTTGCAATTTTTAATTACATTTTCTTCCTTAGGCGAACTGATTTCTTGTCTTTGGGATCCTGTAGGACATCCCATTATATACTTCTCACTTAGACTTAAGTTGCTGCAACCAAAACAAAACTAACATACCTATTGGTATGGATACTAATTGATAACGATGGAACAGGCAGATGACAGCAAATAAACCTGCAAATCCTCTTCCAGCTTATATTTTGCATTTTTGTGTCTAACTATTTTCAATAAACATCCATTTTTAAGGGTGAGATTTAGAAGTTTTATCACAAACCCCAACATTTACCCAAATCTTGTTAGCTCACATAGCCTTAAAAAGAGAAGAAAATAGGATAAAATGTTCCCCAAATCATTAAAATACTGAATTTTTGAGAAATAATTCCCCATTTTCCCTCTCTCCCCAGTCCCTGGCAACCACCATTCTATACTCTGCTTCTATGAGTTAACTATTTTAGATAACTCACATAAGTGGAATCATGCAGTATTTGTCCTCCTGTGACTGGTTTATTTCACTTATCGTAATGTCCTCTAGGTTCATCTATGTTGTTACAAATGGCAGAATTTTCTTCTTTTTCAAGGCTAATATTTCATTGCATGTATATACTACATTTTCTTTATCCATTCATCTGTCAATGGACATATGGATTGTTTTCATATCTTGACTATTGTGGATAATGTTGCAATGAACGTGTGGGGCACAGATATCCCTTTGCAATCCTGATTTCAATTGTTTTGCGTATATATCCAGAAATGGGATTGTTGGACCTTATAGTAGTTCTGTTTTTAATATTTTGAGGAACCTCCATACTGTTTTCACAGCAACTATACAGTTCCACATTCCCACCCAACAGTGTATAAGGGTTCCATTTTTTCCACATCCTCACCAACAGTTATATGTTTTTGTTTTTTTAATAACAGCCAGCCTAACAGGTATGAGGTAATATCTACTTGTGGTTTAGGTCCAAATTTCCCTGATTATTAGTGATGGGCATAAAATTTCTGTTATACAAGATGAGTAAGTTTTAGAGGTCTGCTGTAAAAAACTGTACCTATAGTTATAACAATATGGTATTGTGCACTTTAAAATATGTTGAGGATAAATCTCTTGTTAAGTATTCTTACCAAAAAATAAAAATCCACAAAAAACAAAGGAAATTTCTGGAGGTGATGAATATGTTTAGTGTCTCGGTTGTGATGACAGTATCACTCATGGGTGCATGCATATATCCAAACTGATCGAAATGTAAAAACTAAATGTGTGCAATTTTTTGTATATCAATTATAGTTCACACATCTAAAAAAAAGATACTGAATTTCTGAACAGATATTAAATATTGATCACAGGTCACTGAAATGACAAAGTCGAAGTTGTAATAAAATATTCTAATGATGAACAATGCAGTTTAGGGAGAAAGAATAGAAATATAATTATTTCAAATTCTGCGTGTAAATATGGACATTAACACAATGAAGTGTAAATGCCAATAGAGCCCAGGTATATATACTTTCAATGTCTGATTACATATATGAGAACATACCAAAGATATATTTCGAATTAGATATAGATCGGGAGTTCCGATAGATGTTATTTCACATTTTAAATTTCTGGGACTTTCTCTAATAACTTTTAGATATTTGGTGTTCTTTGATTAGTGTCTAGGTATTAAGTCAACTCTTCTTAAAATAATGTACAGATTAATTTTATTTGTAGTAATTGTATACTAGATATTTTGAATATATTTACTGTTCATTCATTCAGTAAAAATTTAGAGGGCAATTAGTCTGTACCAGTTACTTCCTGTTAAAATTAATAAATAACCCTCAAATGAATAATAAACGTACAAGATATGTGTTTTTCATATTTAGGTACGAAATATTATGGTGGTATATAATGTAGAAAATGCATACAGACGTAATTTTGTCATTTTGAATATCTTTCCTAATCTTTTACTTAGCCTGAATGAAACATATATAATATAATTATAACAAATCTTTTTTCTTGTATAAATTCTATAAATCATGAATAAAATGTAATTCCAATAAAAATTCCTTGATTGACTTTTGGAATTATAAAAAAAAATGATTTCAAATTTTACCTATAAAAATAAAGTAGCGAGAATAGCTAAGGAAATGTAAAAAGAAGAAAAGGACAATAATATATATTAGTAAAATTAACACATAATAAAAATCAGTAACTTTAACAGTATGGTTTTGTTACAAGAAGAAACAGAAAGAACAATGGAGCAAAATAGGAAGCCAGTGTATGTGGGCATGTGTGTGAATATGGTGGATAGTTAGGCTATAATATTCAATTAATGGGAAAATATGAATTAGTCATCAATTGTCCTAGGACAATTGATAAATCATTTAGTGAAAAATAAGCTAAAGATAATTATGACTTGCCATACACCAAAATAAACACCAAATTTTATAAAATAAAAATAAGTAAATGAACAAGAGGAAATAGAAGAAATATGTTACAATGTACCTCAATTTTATATGTTGATAAATTTTCTAAGTATAAAATCAATGAAAACAAAGAAACAAACAAATAAATAGGACAAACTAGACTTAATAAAAATTTTAAATATCTATACTTCCATACCATATAATCATAAAAATACAAATGAAAACATGGGAAAACGTTTGCAGCATGGAGAGCTTGGATTAATACTCCATCTATTGGAAGGAAAGGATTAACAGCTGAGTTGTGGCCTTTCTTCTAGCTCCAATGTCAGCAAAATTTTTTCTGTAAAGAGCTATTTAGTTAATGTTTCAGTCTTTGTGGTTCAAAAGTCTCTGTCATAACTACTCTGTAATTGTACCATGAAAGCTACCACAGACAATATAAACTAATGGGTGTAGCTGTGTTCCAATAAGACTTTATTTACAAAACTAGGTAAGGGGACAGATTTGGCCTGTGGGCCTTAGTTTGCTGACCTTTGTTCTAGCCTCAGAGATGCCTAAAGACTTGACCTCTGGCCAAGTTCTCCCTGCAACAGTAATTCAAAGAATGTATATCCCATACAAGTTAAATGAGAGTCCTGCTGAGGTTATGCTCTACTCACTGGATGGCTGCACCTTGTTGTTGAGTTTGGTCACTAATTAATTAATTGATGAGATGCAGCTACATCAAAGGATGTACCTACCACTGAGAAAGCCATAAACTAGCAAGGTAAAAAAGACTGGATGGATCCGAGAGCTGATGGTGTCTCTGAACTGAGAGTCCTCACCCAGGCCGCCTCTTTTATAGTAACCATGGAAGTCCACAGTGCAGAATGATTTGTGGATGTTGGAAACTCTGCTAGAGACTCGTGCCACTTCCACTCTGCTGTCACTCTGCATGCTGAACACACCTGTCCCAGATCTTTTTCAAACCTAAGTAAACCTGATACTGAGTCTCTGAGCTTGACTATCAATCCAAATCCAAAGACAACTGCTGCTGGGAAGAGTAAAATATACGTGTGATTATAAAGGGTTTTAAATCACTAAGAAAAAGATGAGCCTTCTAATAGGAAAATGGCCCCAAAATATGAATAAACAGCTGACAAAATAAAATTTCATATGAAAAATAAAAAGAGAAACAATAAAAATGTTTTACCTCATTAGTAATCAAAGAAGTAAGTTTAAATGATACCCCATTATATACCTATCAAATCAGAATTTATTTTAATGATAAAACTGTGCATTGGTAGAACTTGAGGGAATAGGAAACATCATGGAGTTGACACTGGAAAACTTGAAAGAATTTAGCAACAGAAGGTGAAATAAAATGTACTTTTTGAACAATAATCTCATTTCTGGGATTTTATTTCAAATGTAATAAATTATTACATTATTTGTAATGCATTTTTTGCATTACAAACAATGTAATATGCATATTTTGCATATTACAAATGCATATGTGTATACAAATAATGCACAGCATGTGTATGTGTATACACATATGTGTATACACATATGTGTATACAAATAATGCACAGCAAAGAAATTATTTGTAAGCAAATAAATTAAATACAACCTTAAATGTCAAATAATAAGTGAAAAAAAAAATATATATCAAAACCAAATTCAGCAGACATTGTTCACTGCCTATCTAATATCCAATCCTATTTTTGTTCTTACTCACAGAATCCTGATATCATTTAGGGGAAAATGTGCCCAATTTAAGACTTGCCTCTGTATATTCCCTTACACCTAGGGGAGGCCATTTGACATAGATCTGGTCAGTGAGAAGTAATCTGAGAATTTCTGAAAAAGCTTTGCTTCTTGATATAGACATTGCACTTTCCTGCTTTTCCTTTCTTTCTGCCTGAAAAACATATTTCTCAATAGCAGCATTTAAATGATAAAAAGCAAGGAGAAATGCCTCAAATTTTTGAAGAGAAATAACTTTTAAGCTAGAAAATTTAAATCAATGAGAATTCTAAAAATGTACCTACTATACACCCTTTCTGTGGAGCTTTCTGGAGGATTGGTTTTAGGAAAATAAGAGCTCAACCAAGAAAGGAAGAAATGGGATTCAGGAAACATGGAGAGTAGCATAAAGTAAATTGAGGACTCAGAAATATGAGTATAGATTAGAACAGGAGTGGGTGGTCTCCATAAGATGAATAAACTGACTGAATCTTTGGAACTTTTTGTGGAAAAACTGCTTATGCATATGTAAGAAATCAGGTAAAATATATAGGAAAAAATAAGGAGTTATATAAAATATAAAACTTTTTTAAAAGGTGTAATTATTAAATCCATGTAAAACAAACATTTGTAAGTCAAAGGAAACAATCATCACACACAACTTGAGTCAACAATGAGCAATATTTACATAGACAAAGTAAGGTAAACATTAATAATTGAGAATGAAATTCTTAGGAACTGTAACAGGAAATCAATAGAAAATGTATAACTAAAAAAATGCAATGTAAGTGCATTAGACTCATACTTTTTTAAAAACCTAAAAAATGGTAAAAATTGAAAGTAGTTGCTTTGCAATAGCAAGAAAAAAAGTGTGAAAAGGTGGGGCAGGGAACAGCTGAATTTCATAAAAAATATTTTTAGTATTATTCGAGGTTTAACTTTGGGCACATATTACTTTGCTAACAGCAAACTCTTGTTTTAAAAAAGTTATAAAAAGTAGGCTAAAAGAAAATATGGTATAAAAACTACTATGTTAAAGATTACTATATGTGCAAAAACACCCCTCAAAATATTAGAGACATATAACTCAATAGAAAAGTAGTCAATATTTGTCAATTATTCCTCAATAAAGCTTGGGGAAAAAAAGGAAAAAACATAGTTAAAGGAAGTGCACAGACATTTCAGAGGAAGGAAGGTAAATATTGATAACAATGTAAAAAGACACTTAAATTTACCAGTAGTCAGGAAAATGCACATGATAACCAGGAGATGCCATTTTTCACCCATAGGATTTTGCAATATGGTGTGTGAAAATAAGTAAAGAAAACCTCATTTTAAATGGAGTTGGGAAGCCCTGAAGGGGGAGCTCTCATGCACCACCGCTCCCAAGATTTTCTCCTTGCCCAGCAATAGCCCAACCAATGAGACACAGCCACATTCAACCAATGAGAAACTGCCACTACCCTAAACTCTTGTTCTCCTCCAATGAACTTTCATTCAAACAGCCCCTCCCAACTCCCTCCTTTCCTCTATGAAAGAACATTCGTCTACTTTGTTCTTCAGACACGTCTGTGGTTCACCCATAGTCAGCATGTCCTGAATTGCAATTCCTCTGCTATCCCCAAATAAACTTGTTCTGTTGGCTAAGCTGCTTACCTTTGTTTTAAACGTTGGCAGTCAAAAAGTTTAAAAGATTGATATAACATTCAATGCTGAAATTCACGGTGAAGGTGGATACTTTTACATTATTGGGTGTGTGAACTGCTAGGACATTTTTGAAAATTAATCTTCAGTGTTTCTCAAAATTAAATAATACATATACTTTTGAATCAAAATTCCCCTCATAGGAATCTAGTTTAGAGAAATAATAGTCCAGAACACCAAATATGAACATTTCATAGTGACAAAAATTTATAAAACCCTAATGTCCATCAAGAAAAAAATAGTTGAATAAATCCTGCTATATCCAATCCATACTATGAGAATGAGGGAGCCATTTTAAAAAATGAGTGAACTTGCTTACATTCTACTTTGAGAGGTAGACCATAAACAGATAACTAAAACTGCATATATTAATATAACCATCTTGTTAGAACCTTAAAATCTTGATAAAGTTAAAGCTATTTTTTAAAGTTAAGAAGCCATGGTTCCTTTGGTTGTTTCATTTGTCTAACTGATACCTGCATTGGCACATATTTTTATCTAACAAGCATTTTAAATTACCAGTTCCTCTTAGAAAACTGTATGAGCTCCACTTTCTCCTTCTCTCTCTGTATATGTATGATCATTCACACACATAGATATATTAAGAAACACACACCTAGTCCTAGAGAAAGAAATTACTGATAGTGGACTATAAATCATCATTGCCTTGTAAGTTTTTTTTTTTTTTTTTTTTCCCATATACCTTTTACTAAAGCAGATGCATCACTTTCTCCTATTGTGGGGTGGTGAGGGTGGTGGGAGAAGCAAAGGTCTATCACGTTGAAAGTTATAAAAGTGATACTATATGTCGACAACAATTGACGAAGCACAGTGCCGTTGTTGAGAGAACGGTCTAGGGGATATATATATATAATCTAGATATAAAGATTTACTGTCAATCAGTGAACTATACAGTTATTTAATATGTGGATGTATCCAGTTCTTCCCATTGCATTAAATTGCCTTATTCCTCCTTTAAAATGGTGTTATCCACCTGAACACACATTCAATTACATTTTCCACTAAGGATGAACTGCTAAAAATCAATGCACACATCATAGACACCTATATTTTTCTTTCTCCATTAGAGTTTAAGATTGCTACAATTCTATAAGTATTGACTCACTTCATTAGATTATTTTGGGTGAAGAACTTGAGGCAAAGATACCGTTTCCATGTGAGTACTTTAATAGAAAATATATACTTAAATTCCACTGTTTTTTTCTTCAGGTAAAGGCTGAACCAGATTCGGGTACACATGGGTAAAAAACTGGTTTGGATAAATAAAGGACATGTGCAGGCCAGTTTCATTAGCGATAACAAGGAAGAATTTTTATTATTTTATTGGGAATCAAAGATAGCAAATTTAGTTTTCATAATAGAAGTAGCAACTAAAAAAAAAGTATGCATTTCTGGGTACTGAGAATAGGCCAGTCACCTTTGTGCAGAAAAAGTCCCCCATCTCCCTCTGCCTTCACCTATAATTTCCCATTACGAAAGTTAAGATTTTAGTTCTTTTTATATTACCTCTCATGCAAACTTACCCTCCTCCAACCTCCCAACATATCTGAACACATTTTCAGTTAAATCTCCAATCAATATTTTTATGTTTGTAACTAGGTAAATATTGGGATAGAATGAGAATAGGGGGAAAGAACAGAAATACAAGCTTGACTTTTTTGACTATATCTTACATACATTTGACTCTGGACCAGGCACATATTTTACATAATTTAAAAGCAGCCAGTGGCATAACCACACAGAGAGGTGCTACACAACACAGCTACTTTAAAGCGCTGTGATTTGTACATCTCCAGTGGGACAAAAATAATGGCAAACAAAACAAAATAAAATATATGTCAATTTTTTTTTTCAGTATTAAACTTGTTGGGATAGTGGTTTGGCTGTGTATAGTATAGAAGAAAGAAAGTATAGATGTAACATTGACAATGTCAATTAAAAATCATGTAGCTCTGAACTGGAATTGGAAATAACAAATATCATTATTTATTTTATTCTAAAACAATTATTATTCAGATCACTGTCTACTAAAAAAGCCTAGAAGCAATGACCAACCTAGCATCAGTGGGCAGCCCTAGGACCCAGATTATGGTCTCTAAATACTATTTTTTTATTAAATGGAACCAGATTACTCAGAGAAATGACTTTCTACTTCAGGGCAGGAAGTAAGCAAAGTGAGCCTAGAACATTTTGTCCCATCATAAAACAAGGCAGCTGTCAAAAAATACAAGCATATTAGAGTCATGTGAAAGCTTATAAATAAGTGGAAAAAAAACAAAGCATTTATCCTGCTTCTCCTATATGAACTCTAGCTCAGTGTAACCAAATAAGTCATGGTAGGAAATTACTCTTTATAGAATTCTAGTTAACATTTGAAGAAGGTAAGATAGAATTAAAGTATCATGTTTATGCAATGCCATATAAATTAATAGATCCATGTAGAGTAATAACAAAATTTGTTTTCTATATCAGTGTACTATTGAGACACTGGAAAAAACATATGTAACCTGGGTTCTTTGGGATGTATGATTTCTTGAGATGACCAATAGTTACTTACAAGCATCATCAATAGAGAAAAGTGGCCATTTTATATACCCTGATAGATTAGGATAGATACCTACTAGATATTCTTGCCAAAACAACAACAACAAACACTATCAATCCTCTAGATCTAACTACCACATTACGATAAATCTAAGGGTCTAGAGATAATTTAAATGAAAGCTCAGGGAGGCAATCAAAGAAACCTAGGCTTTAAAAAACTCTAAAGGACACATCAGCTGGCTTTTCTAACAAAAACTGACAGAAACAATTTTAGAGAGGGAAAATTTTTAAGAGATTTAAGAGAAATATCGTACAATTGCTATTTAGGGATCTTATTTGGACATACTAATTCAAGTAAATAAATAAACAAAATTAGAAGCAAACACAAAAGTTGACTAGATATTTTATGATTTTAAGGAATTATTGTTAATTATTTTTAGTTGCTATTCCAGTACTGTTTTCATATTAAAAGATAATCTTTTTAGAGATATATATTGAGATATTTACCAATTAAATCATAAAACAACTGATATATACTTCAAAATAATCGGGAACAGAAAGAGTGGTGAGGTAAAAATGGATGAAAGTTGGCTTTGAACTTTTAATTATTGCAGCTTGGGGATGGACATGTTTTTTACATTTTGAAATTTTCTGTAATTAAATTTTTTAATATGACATGAATACTAAGCTTTATTATCCCTTTCAGATACTCAAAATGGGTTCTATGAAAATCTGTACCTAATACCTCAACCTGTGTCCCCATCTTAAATGATTATATATATATATCAAAATTTGTGCCTATTGTAAATTTAATCTCTATTTCATAAGCTAATCATAAATTGGTATGAACCTACAGGTGTAAAGTTTGAAAAACAGTGGCTCTGACTAGATGATACCACTGTTTGAGCACATAAAACTTAGTTGAAAAGACAATCCATAGCTTCTTGAAACTATTTATACTTGCTGATATCGGGCACCCTATTTTTAGGAGAAATTATTTTGAGGAAAAAAATATTTTTAAGGAACTAATGAGTTTGCGGCATGTGCTACACTAAAGAGTTAATATCCAAAATATATAAACAGCTAATACAACTAAATATCAAAAACCAAACAACCCGATTAAAAACTGGGCAGAATGGGCTTCCCTGGTGGCGCAGCGGTTGAGAGTCCGCCTGCCGATGCAGGGGACACGGGTTCGTGCCCCGGTCCGGGAAGATCCCACTTGCCGTGGAGCGGCTGGGCCCGTGAGCCATGGCCGCTGAGCCTGCGCGTCCAGAGCTTGTGCTCTGCAACGGGAGAGGCCACAACAGTGAGAGGCCCGCGTACTGAAAAAATAAATTAAAAAAAAAACTGGGCAGAAGACTTGAATAGACATTTTTCTAAAAAAGACATAGAGATGACCAACAGGCACATGAAACTATGCTCTACATTGCTAATTATTAGACAAATGCAAATCAAAACCAAATGAGATATCATCTCACACTTGTCAGAATGGATGTCATCAAAAAGACCACAAATAAAAAATGTTGATGAGGATGTGGAGAAAAGGGAACCCTTGTACACTGTTGGTGGTAATGTAAATTGGTGCAGCCACTGTGGAAAATAGTATGGAGGTTCCTCAAAAAGCTAATTTGAAAAGATTATTTACAATAGCAGCATTATTTACAATAGCCAAGATATGGAAGCAACCTAAGTGTCCAGCAACAGGTGAATGGATAAAGAAGACATGATATATATATGTATATGTATATGTGTGTGTGTGGATAGATAGATAGATAGACAGATAGATAGTGGAATATTACTCAGTCATAAAAAAGAATGCAATTTTGCCATTTGCAACAACATGAATGGACCTGGAAGGTACTATGCTTAGTGAAATAAGTCAGACAGAGAAAGACAAATGATGTATGATATTGCTTATATGTGGAATTTAAAAACTAAAACAAACAAATGAATATAGTGAAACAGAAAAAAAAAGATTACGGCTTATGTTCTTATTTTGACATCAAGGCAAAAGCTCAGTTCTAAAAACTGGATGAATTTAGCACAGCAAAGTCAGGGAAATCCTAACTCAGTAATTCTCAGACTGTCCCTGAGGGGTCTATTCACATCACAACCACATGTGCTAGAGCTACTCTAGGACACATCACAGGCTTGACCTGAGGTCATTGCCCTGGTTAATCCTCTCCTACTATCATGAAGATGAGAAAATATGTCAATAATGATAGTTACCCTTTGTTGAGCACTTACTATGCCCTCAGCACTTGTTAAGGTTTTACTTCTATTACCTGCTAGAAATGTACTTGACACATGGGTGAACTCAGTAAATTATAGTTATTACTATTTCATTGCAACAACTTTACAAATAGGAGACTGAAACTTAGAGTTGAAATAACTTGCACAGAGTCCCTGGCAAATTGGGACATGAAAGGGAAACCTGCTACTGAATACATGAGATGTATGCATAATAAGTCCTGTTGGTGTTTAAACCAGCTTGAAAATTCATTCCCAATGGCAGTGCTACCATGAAAGTTGGTTGGTGAACCAGAATAAAGCAGAACTGGGCTTTATTCATTAGTTTATAATTCAACAAAATTTTGATTCTTGCTCTAAACATGCACTTAATAATGTTACCCTTAATATTTTTTGACCACTTACTAGATGCCAAGAAATATATCTAGTATTTTTATCACTATGCCAAATCAACCACCACGGCACAATGCTGGTTGGGCAAATCATTAACCTTTCTGTGACTCTGTTTCCTTTCTATAAAGTATTGATAATTATAGTACCTTTACTAGTACATTATCATCATCATCACTATCATCAACTCAGTGACTATTCACAACAATTCCTTAGGGTAGATATTCTCATCTGCTCTACCACTTACTAATAGCTCCATTAGAGCAACCATTCCATGTCTCATCCTCAGCTACTGGATGGAACTAATATTAATATATACTGCATAGCCTTGTTGTGGAGATTTAGTGAGTACATTAACCCACAGCTCCTGGAATATAAACACACAAGAACTGTTTTCAATTGGGTAAGGTCCTAATGAATGGGAGAATAGAGCAGATATGAATGGCTTTGCCCCTGAAACCAAAAAATAATTAAATATCATATATACTGTGCAATTGTGAGGGCTCACTGCTCTTCTGTGTCATCATTATTTTTTTAAGTTTCTTTTGATGTCATTTTTAGAGTAACATTTTTTAAGAATAAGGGGAGATAATGCTGTGTATTAGAAAGACATTGGTTTTGGAGTTAGGTAAACCTGACTAAAAATTCTGGCTTCACCATTTAATAGCTGTGTGACCCTGAATAGTTTACTTACTTCTTTGGGATTTTGTTTCCTTAATTACAGTATTATGAAACAATATGAAAAGATATAAAATTCTTATTTCTAAGAACTGTCATGAAGATTAAATCAGATGATCTATGTCATAATAATACATAAACTGTTTCAGTCATATTTTCCTCTGTATCAAGTTTTTAGAGGAAGGTAGGCTCTACAAAAAGATTTGATCCTAGAGTTTTGCATCCTCAGATTAAATATTCTTTCCCCAAAAGTTGCAACATCAGCAGATTCTCCACCCAACTTTCATGGTAGCACTGCCATTGGGAATGCATTTTTAAGCTGGTTGAAACATCAACAGGACTATTATGGATATATCTCATGTATTCAGCATTCAGTAGCAGGTTTCCCTTTTATGTCCCAATGCCGCAAAAGGAGCTCTTCTGATACGGTATTTTTGATTCATTTCCACTTGTCAAGGAGGGACTGTCAGGTTTTATTTCAAATTTGTGTCATGTCATTGCTGTGTGATACTTCACATCACAAAAGATGATGCAACTTTCCACATATTAAACTCGACACAGTCATAAATTTGCACTCCAAGCCCTCATCGACTTCAATACAGCTTCAACTTGTAGAATGATTACAGATCAAGCCATTTTGATATAATGTAATTTTTTTAAGTAGCTTTTTTCCACACGTAGAACACATGCTACAAACAGCAAACTACCTGCATAGCATACACACAGCAGTCAGTAATCCCGCTCCTCGTCAAAACATTTTCTATTCATATGGGAGTGTTGACTGTCGTCAGAGACTTTAAAAGATTTTAAGGAAAACCTCTGTAGCCACACTCTACTCCCTATTAGCATAACACAATTTGAGGAACTTCATTAAAATTCATTCTTACAGGGCTTCCCTGGTGGCGCAGTGGTTGAGAGTCCGCCCGCCGATGCAGGGGACATGGGTTCGTGCCCCGGTCCAGGAAGATCCCACATGCCACGGAGCGGCTGGGCCCGTGAGCCACGGCCGCTGAGCCTGCGCGTCCGGAGCCTGTGCTCCACAACGGGGAGGCCACAACAGTGAGAGGCCCGCGTACAGAAAAAAAAAAAAAAAAAAAAAATCCATTCTTACAGAACCACACCTTGGATGCTTTATTACAATAAATTAGCTACCATTGTTGAACTTCTATGCATGCAAATCATAGTACGTTTTCCTTCATTTTAAAATCAGCTTTTGTTTCCAAATTAAGATTTATTTTGCCAGTTGATCACAGCATAAATCACAAAGAGCATAGCCTGCAAACATATGTTTCAAGTCCAAGCAGCAATGATCTGCTACTTACAACCCTGAAGACAATAAACATTTTTATCCAATCAACCAGAGTCTAAATAAATTCAAAGAATGAAAAGTCTTTGAAATATACAGGCTTTTGGATATCAAATTACCTTTGAACCCCCCCACCCAGAAGTATCTCTAACAAAATCCATGTGAAATACTGCTTCAATATTCTAAAAAAATCAATAATTTAAACCACAGGTTGAACATTTTTACTTCTTCTACGGCAGACTGTCATTTTTCGAAACGAAAATGCTAATGATACCGAAGGGGAAAGCACTAAGCAGAAGAGATGCATGAATGAAACCTTGGATTGGCTAGACTTG
Organism: Phocoena sinus; assembly: GCF_008692025.1. Classification (NCBI taxonomy): domain Eukaryota; kingdom Metazoa; phylum Chordata; class Mammalia; order Artiodactyla; family Phocoenidae; genus Phocoena; species Phocoena sinus. The sequence goes on from NC_045763.1 coordinate 86,999,837, forward strand.
CTGGTTTGATGTCTTTCTCTCTCACTCATCTGTGACAAAATGTCTTTTAAAATCAACAACTTTCATTTCAGTGTTTCTAAAAAATGCACTTCTCTATTGTACATTACCTTCTTTCTATAGGAAGTTAAGGAATGTGCTATAGCAATACATTTTACAGTAAATACGAATACAAAATGTTATACCAAGTAGACTCTATTATTTCAGCATAATTTATAATGTCAGGACACCTTTAAATATTGCACAGAGCACTAGGGAGAGGATATTCGCCTAGTACTAATGGTTTTCATATTCATTCCACTGTACGAAAATATAAGCAATGAAGAAAGCCATGGAAATCCAGAGCCCAGAGGAGTTCAATTCAGAAGAAACTTTTTTGCTGCCTCTGAAATTATGTGCAGTGTTTAAAAGCGTTAAGAAATAAAGGTGTGAGTCCAGGGTCATCACCTTCCCTGTGAGGGAACTGGATTTAAATGAGCTCTACCTAACATAAAATGTTGCTAGTAAACTGGGTGAATGTTGGAGTTGAGTCATTTTTGTCCAAGAACTGGGAATTCATGGGGTGTAAAACATCTTACTGGAACAAGGGCCAGAGAGATAAAACCAACAAAACAATGATGACCAATGAATAGTCAAACATGATCCCAAGAGCAGTGGGACTTACGAGGGAGAAATCTTGTCCCATAAAATAAGATAGTTAAAAAGAGGCCGATAGTAAATCTTTTAATAAGTTTCTCATTTCTTTCCTAAAAACCTACAGCAACTTAAATTCAACCTATAGCTAAATTATGAAAAAAATATTATTGATCAGTTTGTATCAAATGATAAATTACATCGTATTTCCATCTGGAAGAATAAAAATCCTAACTTAAAACAGAAGAGAGGAATTTGGCTTTTGCTGAGTGGAGGGCTGTGTTCGTGGCACTGAACTATGACTGTAGCAGACACAAAGAACAAGCAGACTCAGAAATTGTTAAGCTAACATACACACACTACTATATATATAATAGATAAACAACAAGGACCTATTGCATAGTACAGGGAACACTATTCAATATCTTGTAATAACATATAGTGGAAAAGAATCTGAAAAGGAATATATAGCTGAATTACTTTGCTGTACACCTGAAACTAACACAACATTGGAAATGAACTATACTTCAATTTTTAAAAAAATAGTTAAAAATTTAGAAAACAAAAAAATTGTTAAGCCTCAGTTTATCCATGCAGTGGGGATTATGACATCTACTGTAGTGATTTGTGAGTAGTAAAAAAACAAAATGTAAATTACGTGGCTTTCAGAATTCCTGACATATAATATATATACAAGAAATACCTAATGCTAGTTTTTTCAGAGGAAGTTACATCTGGAACTCATAACTCTAAAAAATTTTAAATGTTCTAGTTAAACATTTAGCATGGTAAAAGAGAAAAGAGCTGGCTAATAAGTTGGTTCACCTACCTCCCTTTACAAGGTTACATAGTGTGTTAGTTGCAATTCCATGACAATTTTCATCTTCTTCCTATTAAAACAGGCAGTTCTAGGATTCCAAAGGTTTATGGGAATGCAATTTTAGGGGAGGAGAAAGTTTCCAGGGAGGGTTACATCTAAACTGGCTCCTGAGGCTGAATTGAGTTTCCCATAGGCAAAATATTGGGGAGGGGTCTTCAGATGGAAGCTCACCACATGAACAAGTGCTGGGGGAAGGCAGCACCCGGCATCTTCGGGGAACATGAGGGTGCCCTCAGGCAGGTGTGACTAGAGCAGTGAGCAATTTATAAATCTTGTGCACAAGCATAGTCTGTAGATTGGATAATAAAAAGAACACACAGGGTCTGAGAAAGTGTATATTACACAATTGTATTACACAATTATAGGAAATTGTATATACAAAGGGAACACTTATATTTAAAAAAATCTTAGACTCTCTGTTACTAAACAGGTGGAGTGGAAATCAAGGCTAAGAAAACATTGGGTTGAGATGACAGAGGGACTTGTATGACATGGTAAGGAGTATGAAGTTTCTCCTACAGGTAGAAAGGATAGTGACATGCCCAAATATACTTTAGGGGGATAAATTTGGTTGAAAATAATCGCATTAATTTCTGTTGGGAGAGACCATGGAAATTAGACCCTTTAAGAGGTTCATGAAATGTTCTAAGTGAGGACAAATGAGGCCTTGAACAAGGAAAGTCAGAGCAGGGAAGGAAGATAGTGTGTATGGAGTGTTCTGGATTTGGTAACTGATTCTATGGGAACAGTCAACACTCCATTTGAGAAAGAAGGAGAGAAAGAAGGAAGGAGAGGGAGAGGGACAGAAGGACAGAGGGACAGAAGGAGAGAGAGAGAGAGATCGATAAGTTCCCACATCTTAATAAACTGTAAAAATGTTTCTCATGCCTTTCTCTCTGCTTCCTCTTTCCTTCATTGAAAATCAAGAGTCAAAATGTAGATGTGGACTTAAATGGATGAACAGTTCTGTGCTGGTACTTTATCCACTTGTGAACTCAAAGTTTTAATAAATTTCCCTTCCTAAGCTGCATCAAAGATTTTTGTTCCGTTGTTGATTTTATTATTATTGATTATATTATTATTACATTAGCATTTGAATCTGTGAAGTGCTGTAAGACAGTTTGTTAACAATTTGTCATGATACCTCTGGTGGGTGGGAGGATGACACATATCATTATTATTAAGATTTTCTTTTACAGCTGGTACCATGATAAATGATTTACAGATAAACATAGCAATACTCAAGTTATTTATATCAAGTTAATTAATCATATTGATTTAATAACCTGTTCTGTTAACTTTTCCCCTGTAGATGTTAGTTTTAGATCTAATTTTAGAATAATTAAATTGAGTTCAAACTTTCAAACTCTACATTAGTACCTATATCTCATCTGAAAAATTATTAACATTTTCAGTTCAATTTTAATAACTGAAACTCTTCTAGCAGGGTGACCTTTTCCTTCCAAATATTTGAAGTAATTATAGCTGGAGAATGAAAGTACCCACTGACAATTTTCTTTTGCTATTGAAAAGTACTACTTCAGTGACTGGCCCAGAACACAGAAACCACGTTTTTCTCCTCCTATCTTCACTTCCTTTATGAATGGGGCAACCATAAACAGCTGCCAAGTCAGAGATCCTGGAGTCGTTTTGCCTTGTCCCTCCCCATCTCTGGCTTCATGCAGTCAGTCACCAAGGCTGCTACTGCAGTCTCCTTTATACATTTTATATAGGTTCACGTTACTCAGTCTACAGCCTTGGGCCGATACCATTTCTTCTCCAGTCGAATGCTCCTGTAAAGTCCATGAAGACTGGATGTTCCTTGCCATGCTCCTCACCACTCTATCCTCAGGGTCCACGTACAGCACTTGGAAATAGAGTAGCTTATAAATACTTGTGGAATGAATACATTGATCCTCCCCCTTTTGCATAGAATGAGAAAAGTACCAAGTATGGAAGCAGAGAGCAGGGAAAAACATTTGCTCCAGACTCCTAGAGTGATATTCTTTTTTTCTTTTCTTTTTTATTTTTTTTTGTGGTACTAGGGCCTCTCACTGTTGTGGTCTCTCCCGTTGCGGAGCACAGGCTCCGGACGCGCAGGCTCAGCAGCCATGGCTCACGGGCCCAGCCACTCCACGGCATGTGGGATCTTCCCAGACCGGGTCATGAACCCCTGTCCCCCCAATCGGCAGGCGGACTCTCAACCACTGCGCCACCAGGGAAGCCCTAGAGTGATATTCTTTAGTCTTGCTATCTAGAGTGTATTAAATGTTTCTCCTTAGGTTTCTAATTTAGTAAGTTATGCTCATAATATAGGTTGGAACACTTATCCATTTCCTTGAGCTATATAAATAACTAAACAGTAAAAGAGTACTCTTTGAATGTATGACATCCTGTAACACTGTCTCCCAAAGGCCGGGGACCCATATAAACTGGCTATTCTTTACAGGTTGCCTTCTACCCCCCACCCTAAACTCTTATTTTCAGAAAGACTTGCTCTCATGTCATGCCTCCAGTATAAGTGGATAAGGCTTTCCTGATGACCACACTTCCTAGATCAAAAGAAAAGAGTGAAAAATGGCAGCTATTTTAACTGCTAGTTATGACAACTAGTTGTTATGGTGATATGTTATTAAAAATATTGAGGCAATCCCAATCTCCCAATTTATCCCTCCCCCACCTTTCCCCTGGGTAACCGTAAGTTTGTTTTCTACATCTGTGACTCTATTTCTGCTTTGTAAATAAATTGACATATACACACTACTATATATAAAATAGATAACTAATAAGAACCTACTGTATAGCACAGGGAATTCTCAATATCTGTAATGACCCATATGGGAAAATAATCTAGAAAAGAGTGGATCTATGTATAGGTATAACTGACTCACTTTGCTGTACAGCAGAAACTAACACAACATTGAAAATCAACTATACTCCAATAAAAATTAATTTAAAAAAGAATATTAAGGCAATTATTAGGCTTTCATACTTTTACTATTTAGTTATCAATTATACTAGAAGTGAATATCACAATGAGAAACAACTTCAAACTCATTCTGATAGCTATAACAAAAAAGACAACCAACAATGTTGGTGAGTATGTGAAGCAGCTAGAGACCTCATACACTGCTGGTGGCATTGCAAATTGGTGCAGCCATTTTGGAGAAAAGTTTGGTGATTCAACAAAAGTTAAGTATAGAGTCACTGTCTTACCCAACAATTCTACTCCTAGGTATATTCACAAGAAAATTGAATACATACATCCACTCAAAAACTTACCCATGAATGTTCAAGAAAATACTACTCATAATAAGCAAAAAGTAGAAAAAGACTCTAAATATTCATGAACTAATGAATGGATAAGCAAAATGTTAGTACATCCATAAAAAGGAATGTAGTTTTGATACATGCTACAACATGGATGATCTCTTGAAAATATCATGCTAAGTAAAAGCAACCAGACATAAAAGGTCACATATTGTATGATTCCATTTATATAAAATGTTCAAAATAGTCAAACCCATGAAGATAGAAAGTGTATTAGTGGTCTCCAGGGGCTGGGGGGTGGGGGGAACAGGGAGCCATTGCTCGTAGGTATAAAGTTTCTATTCTGGAGTGATGGAAGTGCTCTGAAATTAATTAGTGTTGATGGTTACACCATTCTATGAATACACTAAGAAACATGGAAATACATATTTTTAAAGAGTGAAATTTATGATATATAAATTGTAAAAGAAAAGAATTCTAGAATGAGGTTGATAGCTAAGGTTGCTAAATATTGTATTTCTTTTTTTTAATTGCAGGGATAAAACTTTCCAAAGAATTAAAAAAAATTGTGATTACACAACACACACACACATACACACACACACACACACACACATATATTAAATAAATATACATATTTTATATAATACACTTAGACCAAAGTAAAGTATTATAATTTCTCAACAGATAACTATATGATCTCATGATATACATATATATACTTTATTCTTTTTTTTTTTTTTTTTTTTTTTTTTTTGCGGTACGCGGGCCTCTCACTGTTGTGGCCTCCCCCGTTGCAGAGACGCGCAGGCTCAGCGGCCACGGCTCACGGGCCCAGCCGCTCCGCGCCATGTGGGATCTTCCCAGACCGGGGCACGAACCCGTATCTCCTGCATCGGCAGGCGGACTCCCAACCACCGCGCCACCAGGGAAGCCCAAATTCTTGTGATAGCTATATATAAATGGAAATTATCTAGCTTTTGAATTAATAGAAAAAACATTGAAATTTATACATAAATATAAATGAGGAATTTTTTTTTGAAGATTGTGTTTTGTAAAAATTCTTCTTTAAAACTTTATCAACAATGATAGACAGATATACGTGATTTCTTCTTATGCAAACTTATATCACTTACAATAAATAAACTTTTCATATTACTCTCTAAGGAATAAAATGAAAAACTGAGTAGATCAAAATGTAGAATGGTTGGAGTTGCAACACTGACCTCTATCTGATTTTTCTCCCTCAGGAGATATACCTTTAAATAAGCAATTTCAGTGTTTAGCCCTGTATTCCTTTGATAAATTCACTTTTCTTCTATCTTACATAATTTCTTTATAAAGACTTCATAACCTAAGACTCCAAATGGAATGAATATGATTTTTCTTTACCCTTGAAATAAAGAATATTTTATTTTACACCTTTTTTTAATATCTGTGACTTAATATTTTAAGGTATTGCTTTAAGACAGGTTTAAAAACACCTTTTGTGTTAAAATAGCAAATATTTTCATTTACCATGCATATATCTCCAAGGTTCATGCTAATTCAAAGATATTTTACAGAGTATATAATGTGTATTTCTCTCTTTCTATTTAAAAACATATAGCATACACACAACTTCAAATCCTCAGTGGAAAAGAGTGAGAATAAAAAACATACACATTCATCTAATCACAGGCATACATGCATTTTATTAGCTAAGAAAGCAATAAAACAACGTTGACACTAAAATTTAATCAAGACCTTATCTTTCAGAAATGTTTTGAAACACTTAAAATTTATCTTTCTTCATTAACATAAAAGTATAAATCCAAGATTTATTATGCATCTGTGACCCTCTGTTTCAACTGCAACTTAAAGTTCTATTCAAAATCTTATTTCAAAATCCTCAAAAATGTTGGAATCTAGAGGCAAATGGCAGAAACAATCATTTGTATTCAGGTCTCTTTTAAAAGGGAGATGTATGTGTATACCTAACTTCATTTATAAAGGGCCTGTATTCTTCAGTGGATTAGTTTAGTTTATTTACAAGGAGAATTTGCATGTTTGTATTTCAACCATAGATAACTTTCTGAAATGAAAAGTTATACTTCCTCAGCTATAAAGAACAACAATAGCAACAAAACTTCTAGATCTTCTATTTTTAAGGCATTAACATTTTGCAAGTTATAACTCCAACAGTACTCACATGCATTCAGAAATGAAAGACATGTAATTCAATACTGAAGTACTCTGTTCTTATATTTTACTAAATTTAAGCAAAAGCCATTTGTGTGGTAAAATTGTATAAATAATAAAACTGAAATTCTCCCATTACAAATAATTTTTTTTATTTCTTAAAAGTATATCCAAACATACCTGTAGTATGTCTAATATTTTATGGTTCTTGGTGAAGCATAAATTAAAAATTAAATAATTAGGGCTTCCCTGGTGGTGCAGTGGTTGAGAGTCCGCCTGCCGATGCAGGGGACACGGATTCACGGCCCAGTCCAGGAAGAGCCCACATGCCGCCGAGAGGCTAGGCCCATGAGCCATGGCCACTCAGCCTGCATGTCCAGAGCCTGTGCTCCACAACGGGAGAGGCCACAACAGTGAGAGGCCCGCGTACCGCAAAAAAAAAATTAAATAATTAACCCCAAATTCTTACTTCTAATGTATTTTAATCAGTCATATTTGTTGTCTTCTCATGTCTTCATAAAAGAAGCATTTTCCCCCTTAGATGCGTGGAATTTTTTTTGCACGTGAACACCAAATAACGTGTGTTAAAAGGGGGAACTGTAAAAACACAATGTGTATATTAATATAATATGATATAGTGTATCAGAGCTGATAAATGCCAAGCAAACAGCACATTTAATATGTTGAAGCACGTTTTAAGCCTTGCTTTGCTCATGTAACCTAGGCTTCAAATGTATTTCTCAATTGCTCACTGCAGAATATCTGCAGAACTGAAACAATACTTTCAGTATAAAAATGAAAACCCCTTTGTTTCCACAAAAATCCTTATTCTGTCATCCACTGGCATGAGCTTTCCAGTCATGTTCTCTGCCAGTCCTTACCAGTTTGCCAATTACACAAGCTGCTTCCCAGACATCAGACACAAATTCCACAAGACTGCTGTGCAAGCGTACCCTAATTAACCATCAGCTTAATTAGACAATTTACTGTGTAATTAGCAGGCAATTAGTCAACACCTCTCAGATCTTATTGACTGCTGTGACAGCCTTTCCATCTCTCCACATTCCAATACACAACAGCGACCATGTTTCTAGCACTCTTCAACCCGGTACGACATGGTTCTGGATGGAGAAGTGGGTAATATTACACAACAAAGGAAAAAATCAATATGTAGTCTGTCCAATTATTGAACTGCTTATAAACTTGTCTTTTATTTAATACTGAAAGTTCAATATTAAATATACTTTAAGTACTTGCTCCAAAAATGGCTATAGCGGCAACTTCTTAATATGTTTTATTTCATGTTTTAATGTGAAACACTGCAAATTACATGTACTATGAATTAAGCTCCATGATTGACTATGCCTATAATAATTTGAGTGAATTTTCTGACCTGCGTGTAAGAGAACTACTCGATTAAATCCTATTAATGTTAATAGTAGCTATAGACACAAACCCCATACACACTGATGGAAGGCATTCTAGAGTTGGGAAGCATTTTCTAGTTTTCAGTGAATTATAAACAGGTTCAGAAATCAGGAATCACAGCTTGGTGTTTTAACATTTACATTAATACTTATTAAGTTTAGATGAAAAAGCGTTTTAAAAATGATTTTCTCTGAGCCCGTGTGTGTGTTACATAACATCCACTGCTCTTTGCAGTGCAATTTCTGATCCTTATAAAATCCTTTCCTTTTTGGGGGGATTTTATGATTGGCAACTAATGAGATTCCAACAGCTATAAGGAAGAACAATTCCTTATCTCTTTTGTTTTTCAGAAATATTAAAGAGGAATTTTATTGAATGATTTAAAAGTCACAAATCTTCTGCTATTTGAAAGGAACAGAAAAGAAGAACATGTGACCATTCCTTCACAGTTTAATTGGTCAGTTGTCATCTATATTTTCTGTTATCTGATAAACTGCAATAAACATAAAGTACTTATTACAACAGATTTTTCCTATTATTTATACTTTCCCATTAGCAATGATTTTTTTTTCTTCTTTTTGAATGTAAGGGCCCAAAAATTCTAGGCAAGAAGAACAATTAGTGAAAGGCAACAGGTGACAATGAGGTTGGTTCATTGGAGAAAACTAGAAAAGGCCATTGTGGCTGTAGCTTAATTGGTACAAGTAGAATGAGATGAGGTAGCTTAATGTAGCTTAATTAGTACAAGTAGAATGAGATGAGGTCTGAGAGACAGGCAAGAGCTATATGATAAAGCGATTTGTACAAGAATTTTGGATCTTAGTTTACGGGCTATGGAAAGCCATTAGAATGTTTTAAGCAAAGGAAGGGCATGATATGACTTAGGTTGTAAGAGATCACTTAGACTGTGGGGTGGAGGCTGGCGTAGTATTCAGTGAGAAATGACGGTAGCTTAGATATGGGTGGTACTAGTGGAGATAAGACCTTAAATGAGAAGGGCAAAAATATAGTGATTTTCTATGCTTTAAAAAATGATTACATGACTATTAATGTTTTACTTTGGCATGCAGATTGTGGTAACAATAATGACAACTCTACTGATACGGTATTTCACATGTTAGAAAATCATTTTTACAATTTTTTTTTTAATTCAAACTGATCTTCACTAGAATACCATAAAGAAGGGAAAACAGATATTTTGGTCTTGCTTTACCAAAGGTTTAGAGAAGTATAGATATATATTATAAGTATAAGGTATAGATGATACAAACATAAGCTTCATGATTAGACTGGATTAATCAGAAAAAAGAGACTGTGTTGGGGGCAAGTGGAAGTCATTACTGAAATGGTGAATGGGAGTTACATCATGATTAATAGTGACTTCCAAATTGAATTATGTAATTCCTCTACTTAAAACCTCTTTAGTTTCCTGTTGTCTATAAAATCACATTTAAATTCCCAGCCTAACAGGCCTTTCCCATAGTCACCACAGATACTTATACCACCCTGTGATGCATTATGCTGAATCTTAAATATGCTTGGCACTCCCAAGACCATGGATGTCCGTGAGCTATCCTTTCTGCCTAGGATAAAGATACAGCTCAAATGTGAAGTCATTTTTCTTTTTAAAAAACTGAGGAAAATACTGCTTTTGAAGTAACATTTTTAGTCTAAGAATCTCTGCTGCCTTATGTCAACATTTAGTCGGTCTTCCTGCATCTTTTTGTTGTATATTCTGAACGAGTTTAAATCTTGTAGAGCAAAAACCATTTATACACATACACACACACACATGCACACCATATGAATGGTCAGTGCCTAACAAATGTTTGAGTCAATGAGAAAAAAAAAAGTGTATATAAAGACAACAACAGTTCTCAAAATACATCCAGTCTAGTCAGTATACCTAAAAGTGACACTTATGACACTTTTAGATAAATTTTAACTTTAATATAGAGTGAATTTGGCAGAAGCTAATGATAAATTGTTCCAAACATATGGGATATTGTGGGGAAACATGCAAATGAATAAGCAGAGCAGGATGAAAAGGGCAGGGATTTAGCTGAAATGAAAGAAGCAGATGGGGAAGTCGGGTAAGTAAAGGTAACTGATGTATGAAAAGAAAGTTTGGCTGAATGTTTCTCTAAAAAAACAGTTACTTCCTTAAGCATCTAGTGACACCTTATTTCAGAAATAGTGGTGAATGTGAAGTGACGAATATTGAACATGAAGCTCATCGCAAGTCACGTAAGAAAAAGGAACACAAATAGAACTGCAATTTAAAACTGAATAAATTCTTATAACAAAATAGCCAATGTAGGTATATCTTTAATACAAATTTGACAGTGAGCTAATCACTGGGTTTTATATTTAAAGTTTTTTTTTTAATGAAGGTTAAAGACTATCTTTATGTAGTATGACTAGAATCTTGTTAAAAAAACAATAAAGAAAATACAAAGCCAAGAATGGTATTATGGAATTCAAGTCATCTTAATTTCAACCAAGACTGCATCATTCAAACATTCCCAGAATATGGATACTTTTCAGCTACTTAAATTTAAAAGCTGCAAAAAAATTAAGTGAGACTGGAAAATCAGTTTCCCAATGGCAGGACTATACTCTAAGAAATTTCCATTAGCCATAATTATGAGACTTTTCCATTAACCTTGGCACTAGTTGCTTAAGAATAAAGGAGCTGAATGAGAGGTATTTTCCACTACAAGTTAGGTTTTGCTACCAGCTAACCCAGATCAAAATTGTACACATCAATTTATATTATTAAAAAGCCTATTTGAGTCTCACCTTGTCCACTCTACCAAAATGATTAACTAATTAACAAGTGTGAAATCGCAGCCTGAAATGGAAAAGAGGTGAAGACGTAATTATATTGGAAAATTGATTGGTCTCCTTCATAGTCGACTAGCCCAAATTGTGAAAAAGAAGGCAAAAAAATTGAGAACAATTTAAATAACTTTAATAATATACTTGGTTAAAAATGCTACTTTGGTTACAATTAAAAGATTTATGTTTAATATTAGAAGTATGTCAACCTGTTTGGAAACATCATAATCTATATTTTACTGAACAAACTAAGCCTGGCATACATGGCGTGCTTGAAAATTATTCATTTAGGACTTTGGGGGGAGGTAGGGAGTATTTTTATTGGATTCTAACTTGCAAGACTTAGCTTCATTATTGCAAGTGTACACACAAATGGGTATGCAAGCACACACACACATTCTTTTGTTGTTGAAGCGATCAAGTTTGCTTCAGAGAAGAGCTTGCTAAACAGTCTTGAAGTGAACATTTGGATGAAATCTCTCCTAAGACTACGTGTGAACTGTAGCCTTTTAAAAAACCCATTGTGTATAATCTGAGGGTGAGTCAATTTTATGAATTAAGAATTCAGTCAAAATTACGAATACAGTTCATCTAAATAACAGTAAAAGAACCTAACCAGTGAAAATCAAACTATTACTACACAGAAATCACTTATGGTTTTAGCATGTTAAAAAGTTTCCCAGAGGAAAAGCTTATATTGAATGTGTTTAAATAATTATAGTCCTTAGTTAATGTATAGTTAGATATACAATAGAATAATACTACACATTAAAAAAAAAACCTATTTATGTACTAAATTTAAAGCCAGAACTATAGCAGTGAAAATAACACAATGTTGTTCATTCATTATTTCATAGACTTTCATGATAAAGTAATGTAGAAGCTCAATAATAATAAAATATATTAGTTTTGATATAATCTTTTAAAAATCCAGACCTTTATTTCTCATAAGGCCTTCCAAAAGGAGTTATAAGAGAAACTGTGATTTTCTGTATTGTAATCCAAAGAGAATTACTTAGGCTCTAAAATATAATTATGTATCATATTTGTGAAATTTTTCTTAACACCTTTAAATATTATTTTTTGCATTTATAGTCCTGACAATGTTAGTCCTGATTTTTGTCTGGTTCATAGGTGCTGACAATTTGTGCAAATGTAGGCAACTTCCTCTCAATTAAGATAATGAGGATCGAAACAAGTTTCTGGAAATCCACATGGGAGAACCGACAACCTACACAGTGAAAAGTCTGCAAACCTTATTATGGGAAGGAAAATGGGACTATTTAAAAAGGAAAAAGACAAGGCTTGCAGATAGGACATGAGAGCTGTCTCCAAGTAACTGAAGAGCTGTCATGTGGAATTGTGGTTTAAATTAGAATCCTATAATTATTCATTCATCTAACAAGTATGTATTGCATCCTTCCTATCTGCCAGACATGGTTCTTGGCACTGGGCATACAGTAGCAAACAAGAAAGATAACATCTCTCTTCTTACGAAGCTTACTTCAAATGGCTAAAACAGAAAATATACAAGTAAGTAAATAAATGATTAAGAGCATGGTAATTTCATATGGTGCCAAGCACGGTGAAGATAAAACAACCAGGGAAATGGGGGACAGACAGAATGAGTTTTGAGTGGTCAGCGAAGAATTCTCTGAGGAGAGAATTTTTGATGTGAAAACTGAATGGGAAGCAAGAGTAGCTGTATAAAAAGCTGAGGGCAGAGCCTTCCAGGCAGAGCAAACACAAGCAAAATGGTCCTAAGAGTTGGAGGAGCCTACCATGTTGGAGGACTAGAAGGATGGCCAGGGTGGCTGGAGAAGGATGGTACAGGAAGATTGGCTTTTCATGACAATGGATTCCCAGAGGTTTTTTAATAAATCTCTCTCTCTCTCTCTCTCTCTCTCTCTCTCTCTCTCTCAGTGAAATAGTAGATAGAACCAAAATAGACATAAAATCCCAAATGCCACTCTGCTTGAAGCAGGGGGTGGGAGGCCCTCAGTGCCTTCAGCCTCAGTTCAGCTGAACTCCAAACGCTGATGGAGTCAAACTGCCTTCATTTTATACATAGAGTAATGAGGTCCAGTGAGGATAAATTAGGAAACAGCATCATATAGAGGAAAGAGCCTGAAATAGACCAAATAGACCTTGGTTCAAAACCTGGCATGGTAAATTTAAGGCTTTGGATGAGTAGAGCCATTTCCATGCTCCTGGGTCTTGTCTGAGGACCAAAGCATGTGAATGAAGCCATCAGGGACAAGCCAGCCACCAAGCAGTCTGTCAACTGGCCACAAATGCACTAGTGAGAATAAGTAACATCACATGGGGCAAAAAAGGCCTACCCAACTGAGCCCTGACCAGATTACCAAACTATAGGATCAAGAGCAGATTACTTGTTGCTTTAAGCCACTAAATTGTGGAGTGGTTTGATATACAGCAACAGATAAGTGATACAGAAATATCCTCTAGCCTAAAATCAAAAACATGCAGCACCAGATCTCAGATTGAGAGGCAGGCAGAGGCCTCTCTTGAAAACTCAAGAGTAGTCTGTTAGTAATCTGGAAGAATGTTAGTGGAGGCTTAAAACACAGTGTAAAAAATGCTATTGGAGACTGGGAAAGAGTGGCCTTGGGACTTCCCTGGTGGCGAACTGGTTAAGAATCCACCTGCCAATGCAGGGGACACGGGTTCGAGCCCTGGTCCAGGAAGATCTCACACGTCGCAGAGCAACTAAGCCCGTGTGCCACAACTACTGAGCCTGCGCTCTAGAGCCCGCGAGCCACAACTACTGAGACCATGTGCCACAACTACTGAAGCCTGTGTGCCTAGAGCCCGTGATCAGCAAAAAAGAGAAGCCACTGCAATGAGAAGCTTGCGCACCGCAACGAAGAGCAGCCCCCGCTCGCCGCAGAGAAAGCCCGCACGCAGCAACGAAGACCCAACGCAGCCAAATAAATAAATAAGATTAATTAATTAATTAATTTTTAAAAAAAGAGTGGCCTGTATTACGCAGTGACAGAACAAGTGGCAGAATGTCACTGGTGATCATTCAGAAGATAGAAAATGTACGTAATGCATTTGTGGATCTGACTAAAGAAATCTCTAGACAGAATGCTGAGAGTGTCAGTTGAGTGTTTCCGCCCATGTATAGTAGGGTACTGTAAGAGAGAAAAGAGTCAAATAAGGATATATTTGACTGCTAGCAAACTTAGAGTGAGTAAAGAAAAGGAGCCTAGGACTTGCCACATTGGAAAATAAAACTATTCTTCACACTTCATCTCTCCTGGAAGGAAAAAGATTTTCCAAGTAAGAAATGACCCTGGGGTAAAGATCACATCAAGAGCATTGCTATATGATACTTTGTTAGGACTTTACAAAGATTTCAATCTGGTCCTCGTAGATTCTTTCAAGTAGACAATATCGATTCTAAGAATCTTTAGGACACTGTGTCACAGCAGCAAGACATATTCAAAATGGAGAGAAGTCTGTCTCAAAAAGACTTATGGATGTGGCTTTGGGGCATGGAGTCGGCCCTTAACAGATCTGAGAAGTTTTTAAGAAAGTTTTATGGTAACATCACTATGACCTAGGACTAAAAGGGATAATTCAAAATAAAGCGAGAAATAGGGATTCCTAACTTTCTATGGTCAGAAACAGGCTGAAAAGGCTACTCCACTGCCAACATGGACCATCAGTGGTCATTTCTAAACAAAACAAAGCAAAACAAAACTCAGAGGACAGAAGCAAGATCCCAGAAGTTAGGGCCAATAGTGGATAGGAACAATGGATTAGGAAACCACTACTAGAGAGTAGAACTGGATCTTAATTAAGTAATGGGCCCTGACAACATGTGCCCAGCTGAATTTCAAAATTGCAATGGACAAGTGATTGCTATTTTCCTTCCATTTCTTCTCTTCCTGAATGAGAGTATCTGCTGTGGTTCTCATGACCATATCATTTTATGTTGGGTGTATAGCAGATAGACAACTTGTCTTTCTATTTCACAGAACCCTGGATAAAGTGAAGGTGAACCCAAACAGCCTTATACGGGTTAGGACCTGATACAGATCACTAGATCATAGACATTGAGCCCCAAATCATGATTGGATGATATTTTGAGTGTCTTGGAATGGGGTGGATGCATTTTGCACATGGAAGGGATGTGAATTATTGTGACCAGAGGTCAAGTTACAAAGACAGCTGCAATAATCCTTCCATGCTGTATGCATGCCCCTTTGTGATATGACTCTGCTGTTCTTCCCATCAATGAGCAGATGGTATTTACCTACTTCTTGAATACAGCCATGTATATTGTACCTTGTAACTTGCTTTGTCACAGAAAGTACAGTGGAAGTGACAGTGTGTGACTTTTGAGGTCTCAGCAAGGCCTTGCAGCTTCGAGTCTTGCCTTCTTAGAACACTGCTACCTTGTGAACAAGCCCAAGTTACTCTCCTTGATTCTGAGATACCAAGAGGCAAGAGAGATTATGAAGAGATGGAGAGAAGGGCCCGGCCATCTCAGCAATTACAGCAACTCTGACCAGACACATGAGTGGGGCCATCTTGCCTGTCCCCAGGCATCCCTCCAACTGACTGCAAATGCAGGAATGAGCCCAGCAGACATCATGTGATGCAGAAGAACTTCCCATATGAGCTCAGCCAAACTACCAATGTACATAACTGAGTGAATAAATAATTGTTGTTCCAACTCCTGGGCTACTTATTTAGCTTTCTCAGACTATTACAGTTGATCCTTGAACAATGCAGACTTGAACTGCGTCCACTTGTATGCAGATTTTTTTCAATAATCAAGTACTACAGTACTATATGGACCCATGGTTGGTCCAATATGCAGATGTGGAACCACAAATACGGAGGGCTGACTATAAAGTTATAAGCAGATTTTCGACTTTGCAGGGGGTCGGTGCTCCTAACACCTGTGTTGTTCAAGGGTCGGCTGTATTTCATCTAAAAAAATTATACTATCTATCTTATTGAGAAGATTCAATGGATAACTTATGAAAAGTATTTGGCAATATCTATACATTCTAAGTAATTGATAAATGCTAGTTAGTAATGTGTGTAAAAATAATAATCATAACAACGACCTGCAATTTCAAACAACATGTTCAAGATAGTGATATAGAAGCAACTTGGGACAGAGACTGTTGTTGCCCAGGTCAAATTTCTTTTCCCTAGATGGCACTGCCTCGCCATACTTGTTAGCCTTCCTCTATGGTATTTATTTACTTGGAAGGAAAATGAAAAAGAACACCATATTTTAAAATCAACAATTCATTTATGTTAATAAGTTAGACTAATTTATGTCATGATGTCTCCGAGGGCAGAACTATAAAATATGGATGCAACTTATAAGAAGGCCGATTTGGGGAAATTAAAATGAATACATTTCTAAAACAGATCTTTCTATAGCTATAACAGGCTGCAGTGCCTTAAAAGATCTAGCATGTTCTGTCACTAAAGGCATTCAAGAACAGGCTACATTTCTTCTGTCAGGGCTATTGACACATAATTTGGCCAGATAATTTTTATTTCCCGTCCTAATACTGTACAATATTTATTCCGTTTTCTCAAAAATCCTCTGCATTTTAAAGGCTTAGTCAACAACCTAAATCTTAATATACAATCCACGCATTTAGAAATTCCACTGACATTTTCATTTTTAGACATGTATACATGTACTATAAAAGCAACCTGGGATATGAAAATTTTAAATTGGCCTTTTCTCCCTTGATTGAGATCAATACTCAGACCAATCCATTTTTTATGTGTTAACTGTCTGTTCATATGGCTGGAAGAAAAATAAACTCAATATGCTGTTGCCAAGAAATCTATGTATTCATTTACTAATTCATTTATCCAAAGAATATCTATGAAACATTTATCAAACTCTTCCTATACACTAAGCATCGTGCTATGTGGTATAAGATTGTATTTTATGCAAACAGTTACAATCAATACTTTGATGCCAAAGAAATAATGAAGACCCTTAAATATTTCTCAGATTCTAGTTTTAAGTATTTTATGTTGAGAGAGACTCATTATTTGTACACCTACATACCTAATTATTTGATACTTATTAAAACAAAATATATGCATTCAAGACATTTTCTTACTAAAAATAAATTACAAGTGTACTGTAATAGCTATATATAGCTTATAAATGAAGTGAACTTCTGCTTAGGTTTGAACTTGATTCATGATAGTTAGAAACACTTCTGAGTTTATCTGGGTAGTGATGAAGATATATGCACCCTACAGTTAGATATTCCATATTTGCAGTATATAATATGTGGCTGGCTACCTATGAGAAAAAAATTATGATATAATCAGCAAAAGCAAAGTGTTTTATCTATTTCCTATCAGTATAATGCAAACACAGGTCAGGAGGTTATTTTATGTGAAATCTAAACAATTTCTAATATTCCCAGTTAAACAGAGCATTACTCTGGTTTGTCAGGACACTTTAGCTTTAATTAAGCTTGACAGATTGATTTCTCCCCTACCTTTTTAAACTTGAACTCAATATATATTTATATTAAAATGTATAATTATATTTTAAATATTTTTATCATGATATTTCAAATATTGTCTTTATAACACATAAACAGAATCTCAAGAAAAGCAAGCTAGGTATTTTGGGACACTCTAGGAAAGTCTGATTTGGGAAGGAAAAATATAGTTAATAAAAGCCACCTTTGATGTTATTTAACACAAAAGCAAACATAGATCTTTTTATATTTGACATTAAAAATCTTATCATTTGCCTCCCTAAAGAAAGCACATACAGCTTTTATACAGACTGCACAGTAAAGAATAATAATATTTCTGTTTACTGAGATAACAACTGGCATTTCACCGTAAGTCAATGGTCTTTCGCTGCTACAGCATATTAGACCTCAATCTGGCATCTACAAATGTCGAGTATAAAAAATATATATATAGGATGAAAATCAAAGCATGTTCCAAACTCCCCAAAAAAATAAAAAAAAGGGAAACAAAGTTCACCTAAACATATTTGCTGCAGAAAGCAGTGTAATATTCAGCTGTCAATCTTGAAAAACAATGAGGGAGCCACACTGTCAGTAGGACAGGATAATAAAATCTCCAGCAGATGTTCAGGCAGGGCTCTAATTTTTACTGAACTCCCTTGGCAAGCATTTAATTTCTTTATCATATGCAAGCTCGGCAAATTGTACTTCATCAAAACTGTATTGTGAAATATTAATATTTCATATGATAACAAAACTGCATAGAATAACCTTTGTCATATTAAGAGCATCCAAATTTCAAATGTCAAGACTCTGAATTTTAATACATTTTAAGTAGACTCTTGAAATCGCATACTAAACTGTAATAAGGCTAATCTAAATTGGTATGCTATAATGCCACACAAATGTATAGTACATATAATACTTTAATAGATGTCTTTAGTAAGAGGCTGCGAAAAACATGTGCTTATAATCCTGAGTTTATACTACAATATTTCACCAATAAGAAAGCACAAAACTCATGAGACAATAATAAATTCACAAAAATGTAATCACTAATTAGAGACCATATAAGAACACAAAACGAAAAGAAGTAGATCTCTATGAAGCAAAATAACGACTTTGCAAAATCAAGTACGGGAAAAAAATCATTTTTGAAAATAGAATTATATAAGCCCAAGGTGGCATTGTTATTTGTGTCATTACAACCTGCACAGATACATTTAAAATAGTTTTTGCACAAATATTTTGTTGTACGCACCATCAAAGTAAGTAAAGTGGAGCTTCCTAAAACCCCCGTCATTATATTTTATGTGCCAACTTTAATTTGCATTTGTCCATAACTCTCCTTTTGAACCAGCATCACAGACTTCTGAATTGGTAGATTAAATTCAAACTGGAGGTTCAGAAGGAAGTTAGCTCCCACATTTATTTCTGCTGGTGATCCTAATAAAGGCAACTGCTCTTAGGTTATTGAAAGAGACAGCTTCACAAATCAAGGCATGTCACCAACAGAGTAAAGACAGATGTCTCTGATTAATCAGAATTCAATTTTTGTAAGCAAACAGAAAGTTCAAAGCAAACACTTTTTTCCCCTACAATTCTTCCCTTATACCTGATTAGCCACCTATTTCTGTTTACATATAAAACTTTTTAAATAGCATAACTAAAGTAGTCATTAAGTGATATCAGAGACTCAGTTTTTCTCAACGGATTAAACATTTGATTATAGCTTCCAAGTAATTCTTAAGGAAGAATTGAAATAAAAACAAATGTAGTGTCAATATTCTACAAGGTTGTAAACAATTGATTAATGATATTCTAAAGCTAAATCCAATATGTTGTTTATTTTTACACTTTGTTTAACCAAAGTATTTCTAAGTATTCAGCCAATTTATGAAGAAACCTCCCTTTAGCCATTTAAACATAAAAATATTTAACCTTTCTTTCATGCACTAGTTTTCTAACTTTTGAGGATTCTCTAGATATTCTTGATCACACTTACACATAGCATCTTGTAAAGCTGTCAGAATAAAACAGCTGTGATGTTTTAGCCATAATAACGCCAGTTATTGATCCTAGTAAGAGGTGAAAGAAGAGAATGTGCTTAATGGGGCATATTTCT